>NC_134339.1:300000-538780 GCF_964195595.1 Calonectris borealis | reverse complement strand
CCCCGCAAAAAAGGAAGGGAGGGCAGAGGAAGGCAGCGCCCTGCAGCCCCGTGGGTGATGGCTGGGTGGGTGCCGCACGCCCCTGGACATGGCGCGCTCACGGCATCCAAGGTCAGTGTGAAAGAGAAAGCAGATGAAAAGCGACACAAGCCGACCCGACCCTGCTCAGCGCCCGCTTGCAGCCCCACCACAACCGGCACTTGGGTCCCCATGGGTTTGTGCCCTTCCCTGCTTGTGCACAGGATCCGGCCTCGCTCCTGGGGCGCACCAGGGGCTGGGGGGGGGTTGCTGAACTCTCTCCCAAGCAGTGGTGGGTCTCGGCACCAGGGGGGCCTCCGGCCACAGCACCGCGGGGCCACGCTGCACCCTCTAGCAGCACCCGGCTTGGAGGGGCACACGGTTCCAGCTGAGCTGCACCCACAAAAATCCTGGAGAGGGGCTGGAGGGAGCTTGGGAGGGCCCAGCACCTCCGCTGGGCAGGGAGCCCGCGGCAGCCACGCAAGGGGAGCAGGCAGGACCTGGTGCTGCAGGCAGGGCACGGCCAGGTCTGATACAGCCAGGAGCTACGGCTGTGAAGCCCCGTTACTCCCCTCCTGGCCAGGAAAATAACTTGCGGACCCTGAATGCAGAGCCTTGGCCAATCTAGCCCGTCAGTCTCGCTGGCCATGCCCGCAGCCCCTTTCAGTGGCAGCAAAGAGCCCGTCAGCAAGCTGGTAAGATTGAATTCACCTCTCCTGCCCACATCCACCCAAGTTTTAGAGCTGGGAGAATCAGCCCTTGGGTACAGGGACGTTGCAGAGACAAGTCACGACAACCCCAGCCTGCTGAGCTCCAGCACCCGCCCGCTCTGCCCCACAGCCCTGGGAACAAGCGTGGGGCTCCGAGCAGCCCGCACCCGGCACCTCCAGAGCCGGCGGAATTGAACCGTAGGGCAGCAGAGCCAGGAGCACACACCCAAGAGCTTTTAGCAGCTGTAGGAAACAGCTCTGCAGCGCACTTCCCGAGGAGTCCAAACACACCGTGTTTGCTTTGCTGATAGAAAGCCTCTGACGAACGTATAATCACGAGACATTTAGCAATCTGAGCGTGCTATGTAAATACAACATAATTTATTGGTTCCATTTCAGAGAACTATAGTGGTATTTGTACGAGTGTCCTAACGATAGTACAAGAAACGAGAGTCACATATGTACAGAGATTCCAGGACACCGAAAAACTTTGTAAGGAAGAAGTGGTTAGTGGTACATTTTGGTCACTGCTCACAGAAACATTTTCTCTTACTGTAAACCCTGCCCCCCCACTCCCCCCCAAATCCTAGGTAGATCTGTCTACCTACCTCAGGGGCACTGCAAAGCTCTCGTCACGCAGCGGAGTTGCTTGTGCAAGCAGCAAGCAAGGCTAGCGGTCTCTGGCTGCACACCAGGGACTTTGGTTATGAGATGTGTGCGGCTGAGTGGGGATGCGCTGCTCGGGAAGAGGGAGAAGGCTCCGTACCCTAATGGGAAGCAGAAAATGGTCCACACGCAGCCAGTGAGGCCGGAGGGCAAGCAGCCCAGTTCCTTCTCGGCAGGGTCAGCGTACCACGAGGAAATGGGGAGGTGCAGATGTCCCAGTGCCTTCTCTCTGCTCACCCCCAGAGGCACAGATCCGCTTGGCCTAATGCAGCCAGCGCGGATCCCCGTCCCCCGGGGCCGGCGCACCCAGAGCCGCAGCTGGGCTGTGCACGGGGAGAAGCTCAGCTCAGAGCTCGTGTAAGAGGCAAGAGCAGATGCACAACAGCAGCGCACCAGCACAGACTCCATTAGCAGTGGCAGCGCTGGTCTAGCCATGAAAGAAACCCAAGTCCAGCTTTCAGAGGGAAAGCAAGGAGGGCCAAGCCTTGGGGACAGGATGCCAAGTGGAGGGCGAGCACAAAAGCAGCTCTATCCAAAAACTGGACTCACAGCCAGTGGAAGAGGTGCTGGAACCAAACAGCACCCCAGGGGATCCACCTACACCAGCATCTCTTCCCCAATCCCCACATAACCTCCCTTCACGGGTGGGAAATGGCTATCCGGATGGAAGTACCGCTTCCATGGCAGCACCAGCTACACGACGTGGCTCTGTGTGAAGCATCTGGCTCGGCTCGCTTGGTGCCGCTGCAGTGAGGGGACGGGGAAGAGGCAGCACAGGGCGGCTCTTCCCTCCTCAAAGAGCAAGCATTTCCACCAAGTGGCCCAAAATATTTTCTTTTTTTTTATAGAAATTACTATAAAAAACTAGTTTTATCTAGAGAATCTTTAAAAAAATATTCCTGCAATATCACAGTTTTACATTGAAACTCATTAAAAATATATAGATTTCTTTAACAAAACGTCTCTGTTCTCCCCTTGAATCATGTCTCCAATACAGGAGTGGGACTCGGAGTCCTCGGAAGAGACGCCGAGGTGGGAGCAGGAAGGTCTGATCTCAGTGGCACATCCGGGAGGTCATTTCCTTCTGTCAAAGGGACAGAAAAGACACGGGACCGTGAACGAAGAGCCAGATTGCCAGGTGAGGGTGTGGATGAAAAAACCTCACCTTTGTTTAGTCGTAAATATCCTTCTCAGGCATGCGGTGACACTGTTACTAAGAGCTCCAGTTTGGGCAGGTCCCTGTTCCCCCCACCACTCCCATTCCCAGGCACCGGCAGGACACCCTTCCACCGCCCAACGGCTCTGCAGGTCTGCTCTGTCGCTTACGGCTTTAGAAACACCATCACCACCTCCTAGGTCTAACCGGTCACATTCCCCATCCTCCAGACTCCTTGTGAAGGCGGTGATGTTGCCCTTGCTTTCCAGCAAGGGAAGTAAGCACAGGGAGGGAGTTTTAGCCATCCGCCTCCTGGATGGCTAACAGTGTGAGGCTCACGCAGTGCACGCAAACAAGCTGCTAGAAACGCAAGGAGGTGGCTGGAGAACAAGTCAACTTCCCTCATGCGATGCCTAAATGACCCTGGCTCAGCTGTGCCCACACATCCTGACTCCCACTTTCCTGACAGTCAAATTGCAAGGCCAACTGATGACCTGGATTTGGGCAACCAGTTTTGAGAAGGTACCAGAGACCTCTGTGACCCCTCCACGCCCAGCCCACCTCTTCTGCGCTGGCTGCAGACCAACAGACCCCTGTGTCTGGACCCCGACAGACCAACGTGTACCCTGAGCCCACCCAGACACTCACCAGTGGTTCCAGCTCCTTGGTGTCTATGAGATTGAACTCTTTCACAAAGTAGTAAAAGTGCTTGTAGCAAGTGTTCACGTGGGCTTCCGACCCCATCTGGGTGATCCTGTCGAAATGGTGGATGTAGACGTGGACAAAGACCCGGAAAAGCCTGGAGAGAATCTTCTTCACCACCGGGAGGAAGTTCTTGGGGAAGGGAGTACCTGGGAGGGAAGACACAGCCATGAGAAACTTTCAGCGAAGTTAAAACTGGTTCCTTGGGGCTAAAGTAAGTTGATAATACAGACAGATTGAGACAAAAGGGCTTCTGTCCCTGGTAATTTCCAGTTCCCCAATCCTTTTTGCTTTCCATTTGGATCAGATTTTTCAAAGCACAGATTTCTTAATGACAGAGCGCTGCACGCCATCAATCGCTGCTAGCGACTGAAAGCAAGAGACCAGCCTCAGAGATTCCCAGCAGCTGCTTCAGTCTGATAGAGTTTTCTTCTACTCCTATTTGGCATGTTTATATAAACAGCACAAAAAACTAGATATGACCAAGCAACTTCCCAGAAGAAAGAGTCAGCGTTGTTAACTCCCCACAGTTCTCTTATTTTGATATGTCTTTAGCTCTTTGGTTAAAAATTAAAGACGTTAAGGTCCTCTTTAAAGGCATCAGTTCTTTAGGATTCGTTTAGCCGGGGCCCTGCAGTGGAGCGGTCTGGCCAACCAGCCATCTCAGTAGAATATTACAGTTTAAAGTTCACCCAGGTCGTTTCTAGAGGAACAAGGATTAGTTAAACCCTTTCAGTGCTCTGCAAGAACTGCAGCATTTCAGTCGGTGGTAAGGGTGAGAAATCTGGTAAAAGTTGAGCTGAAAACAACAACAATAACAACTAAAAAACCCAAACCACAACCCTCCTGCTGTCGGAAGCTTGTCTTGCCTCCCCGTACAGAACAAACACCCTGCTTATAGTCCCCAGAGAGTCTTGCAGAAGAGTTCTAACTAAAGGCAACACAGCAGCCGTTTGGGCGACAGGAGGAACGGGTGGGGAGGATTTCAGTGTTTCAGCTGCCCAAAGAACCGGCTGTTTATGGCCCTGCTCCCACCTCTGCCCGCTCAACACCAGGTTTAAGCAGCATTTTGGCACAGGTGGAGGAGCCCCATGGATGCTGGTGTGGCAGAGGCGGCAGACGTGTCCCAAACAAGGGCCAACTGCATCCCACCAGAGCTTTGATGGGATAAACGCCGGGGCAGGAGGGAGGGAGCTCTGCTGCATCTTGTCTTTTGCATCCCGGAAGATGGGAGCTCTGAATGGGATCAATCATATTTACCTAATGCTTTAGATACTGAACTCTCACATCTTATTCAACACAAAATAAACAAAAACCCCAACAATCTTTGTCCCAAAGCCAGCACACGAAGCTGCGTTTGGATATGCAGATTTAGGTGTCTTAGGCCAAATTCTCATTTCCATCACCCTCGCAATAGATGAAACACCGCCCCTCCCTCCACGCACATGTCAGCATCCCACCCAGCTGCAACAAACAGACGAGTGCATGCCAGGAAGCACCGAGCTAGAAAGGGCAGAGTCAGCTAACGCCAGCCTGTAATAACAAAGACGCTAATTATGGAAACGTGGCCACCATCACCAGGCCGACGCAGAGCACACGCGTTGAACCCAAGCTAGCAATCAGCTCTAAAAGAGCTGTCCTTCAGGAGACCAGTCCAGCATGAACTGCTCAGGAGTCATGGCAGAGACTGACTTTTTTAAGAGCAGCCTCTTGTTTTCGCTGCCTAGGCTCAGCTTGGCTTTCCTTGAGGTATCCATGACTCCAAATGGGATCTGGTACAGCTCTGGGTATTTTAGCACTCCAGAAGAGCTCTGAAGTTTCTCAGGTTTCTCACAAAAGGAAATAGCTCTGCTACAAGGGTGACCTGTGCAACAGCATCTCCTGGAACAGAAACAGGACCCGAGGGCTCAACGGAGAAGGCTCTGCACCAGCCTCCCTCCCCCCAGCCGCAACTGGAACTGAACTCACCAACATTAGTGGGAAAGATGTCCTCGTTGTTGATCTGTACCTCAATCCAGTCCATCAGGAGGTTCATGTACTGGGGAGCAGACAGGGCCGTGGGTTTTCGGTACTTGTGCTCGTCCTGCCATCGGTACTCGTACTTGGGTCCCCCCGACATGATGGGGCAGGACTGCTCTGTGCAATAGTCACTGATGGTGCCGTAGATCAGGTTGATGCGGTTGAAGAAGTCCACCACGTGCACGGCCACCCAGTCGTTCTGCTCCTCTCCCGGCGGCAGCTGGACAGCCACTTTCAAGTCCAGGCCAGCGTTGAGCGAGGCTTGAGCCTTCTTGTGCAGCTCAAACCGCTGAGTCCCTGGCTCAAACTTGCGCTTGGGCCGGAAGGTTTTGTCTTTATTGAATACTTGCTTTAAAGCATGGGACATTTTTCTTCTCTTCTTCTTTCTTTTCCAGGTCCGTAGCGATGACAGCCGGAGACGCAGCGCTGCTGGGCCACTTCCCGGGGCAGGGCTGGGGCGACTCTGATCTTCACAGAAACCTCCCTCTGCTCATCTGGTCCTGATCTGCAAGGCAGCACAGAAGGGCAGCGATTAGGAGCAGCTCTCTCAACAGGAAACCTTGTCTAAATCCCATAGGAAGAGATCTGGGATACCATCTGGGCCCTCGCCCCAGATCTGAGAAGGGGGGGAAGCCAAGGCAGCTTTCTTTCCTCCCCCTTCTGACAGCCCAGCTTGCAGCAGAGCGCCGGCTCGGCTCTCAGAGCTGACCTGGGCTGCATGAAGAGTCGTCCCTGCAAGGCCTCCCTGCGCGCTCGGCGTGGGGATGAGGGAACCAGCCCCACAGCCCCAGAGGGAAGCGGTGCCGCCTCTGCAGGAGACGGCTGCCGCTCACCCCAACATCACCACACCAAGAGACCCAAACCCCGCAAGAACAAGGAGAAACTCCACCACCTATTCACCTCCGATACACCAGACAGTTAAGAAGGGTAAAACAAGCCGGGTGTTACCTGGGTTAGATTTTTCACCTATGCTTCCCCCCCCGCTTTGGCAACAAGTCTACCCAAAAGGTAAGGTTATGACAACCTACAATAAAGTTCAGATCTGTTGCCAGACAAAACAGCTGTTTGAGCAGGAGCTGCGTGCACTGTCGTAGCGCTACAGACAGGACACGAAAGGGCGGAGGGGAACAACCAGAAGAAGAAGTCGTAGCTCAGGCACCCGGAAGGAGAATATCCTGAAATAACACCAGCTCTAAGAGCAGCCACAGCCTCTTCTGCAGGTACAGACAGACCATAAACATATTTTTCATTTCAGTTCAGCTCACTTCAAGCTGAAGGCTGGTTGAAAGCTGGAAGACCAGGGAAAGCTTGCCTTCCTCTTCCAGTCTGTGGAAAAGAATTAGCTCCAAGAGAGTGAGACACAAGTTAAGATCTGAAAGGATGCTGACGAGAAACACAGCTCTGTTTATCTGCAGCTAATTATACCTCCTTTGTTCCCACATCCATCCCCTCGTATAATTTGTGTCAAGCTGCTCTTTGATGGAAGCTCAAGGCAGAAAGCTGTGTGTAGCAAAAATATTATTTTACATGTGCTGGACAGATAAATAAATAAAGTAACAGAAATTAACTAAAGCTGATGCCTTACCCAATCTGGCAAATAAGAGTTTCCATAATGACATAAGAAAGCAAGCAAACAAATCCCTTTCACCAAGCAGAAGTATATCAGATTTATATGAAGCCATAGTGTTGTTCAAATAGGTCAATAGTATCCTCAAATGTTGGCAATAAAATCCCAAATTCAAGGTCAAGACTACCTTTGCCGCAATTCAGCCCATCTCTAACAGATGCTGCATAGTGCTAATCAGCATTTCTTCTCTGGAGAAAGATTAAAAAGATTTAAACCAAGGCCTCTTGTTTTCTTATTTAATTACAGCAAGGAAGAAAACCCAAACCACTTCAGTTCATCCCACTAAGAACAGGCTCGACATTTCTAGTGCTGCTTTTCCTGTGGGAGCGGGCTCAAGAGCAGAGATCCAAACTCCTGTTGCAACATGGGCCACGACATGCGTTGGGAGAAACCGAAAAAGCATTTTAATGTGGTTCAGCAAGATCTGCCCTGGGCTGCAAGGTGAATTCACTGCATGCATGCTTTTGCTGCACATAGCACTCCTAAACAGCTGCTGCGACCCCGTAAGCTACCGTGTGAGAGTCAAAAAAAGAAAAGAAGAAGGAAACCCCTAGAAGACGTGTCCTCAGGAGGTGTTTGATCACACCACAGACATGGTTAGAGGAAGTAGCGAACAGTGCGGAGGGACATCTGAGCACGAGGCAGCAGCTTCGGTTACCGAGAGCTGTGTCACAGCCCCACCACATCCTGCGGCAAAACGCCGAGGTGACCCGGCGGGGCGGAAGCACCAGGGGACTGGACCCACCCCGCCGCGGTGCCACGTCTGGAGCAAAGGCAGGACCAGCCTCCAAGTAACGAGGAATGTGGACAGCAGGTGCTGAGTCTGCAGCTATTTCCAGCAGGAAATCAGTCCCGGAGAAGTACTTGCACGCAATGATTTCCTTACACCGGAGATGGAGAAAGAAATGTCTTTTAAAACAAACAAGCCATGAAGAAGCATGAGCATGGCCGTCCATACAGCTCCCCGGAGGACTGGCAGCATCCTCGGCACAGTACGACTCCGATCCTACTTATTTTCTGTAAGATCTGTCTGACTGCAGTGACCGCACTCGCATCCATGCTGGCCCAAGACTGCAGCCAGGCATCGTCCCTTCCGCTGGACAAGGATGTGTTTCTCGAGCAGGGGCCAGGCTGTGGCTGCAGGGACCGGCACAGAGAAGAGCATGAGGTAAAACTGAATGGCAAAACTGCAGGGGAAAAAAAAAACATCCCCTCGGCTTGGCCATGCACCTCAAGAAGCAAACACCTACCATTTTCCAGAAGAAATTGTCATCTGAGCAGGGTGGAGAGACTTTTAATACGGCTTATTTGGTATCGAGGCAGTACCTGTCCTACAAACAACTTCCTCTTCCTACAGAGACATCATTCATGAGAGCCAGGGAGCTCGACACAGCAGCCATCGTCTCTCAGACGATTCAGTATCTGTCTGAAGGCATTAGCAAAATGAGTAGCTAAGACTTCAAGCAGACGCAGCCTATTTAATTACGGTCTTTGACTGCAACTGAGCTAAAAGAAACATTTAGCTCTAGGAAAAAAAAAAAAAAAAGGCACAGAGACCAAAAGCATCTCTGACATTGCTTGAAGATGATATCACACGTACAACACCTACTTCCACAGGCAGGAGTCACAGCTCGGGCAGCACTAAGACACTGCCTTTGCACAGAAGGGAAAGGAAAGGTTAGGAACAATTAGGATATAGCTCATGCAAAGCACCTGAATGGTATTTGCAAGCTTCAAAGATGAGGAAAAAAAAATCCCCCACAAACCAACCTGCAGTACATTTTGTTTACTCCTCCTTTCCAGCCAGCCAAGATTACAGCACACGTCAGCGGTGCTCCGAGAGGACCTTGGCCACCCCCCCGAGATCACACAACCGCCACAGAAAGCCCCACGCCGTGGCAGGCTGTCCGGAGCACAAACAAACCTCCAGCTTCTCCGCTGTTCCCAAGGACACGAGAGGAGCAGCTCGATATGCTGGTTAAGGAGGCAACTTGCCTGCCCAGCGAGAGGTGTCGAGGCTTGGCCCTCCCTTCCCTTCCCAAAAGCTTGTTTCCTCCCTTTACTCCCTGCCCTCAGAGCTCCAGTACTAATGCTGATTCCTGCTGATGGCAATCCAGGACTGCGTGTATTGCTCTGCCCGGGAACGGCAGACCACGCGGTGCTGCCTTACTTTAAAACCAGGCTCTGGGTAGAGAAAGCCCAGGCGGTCGCTTCCCCGGCTCTTGGTTACTTTAACATGCAGCTCAGAGAGGTATGAAAAAAGGAAAGACAGTCACCTCCTCCGAAACACCTGGAAACTGCCTCCCCTCGCAACCTGCCGCAGCCGTCCCAAGGCTTTCCAGGAGAGAGCAGAGTCCCCGCTGGATCCTGCCCTCCCCGCAGAGGCAGAGCAGCCCGAAACCCTCTTCCAGGAGTCCCATGACTGCTCCGTCAGCGCCTGCCCCAGCAACACCCAGCTCCCCTCCGCCGCTAGCACCGTGCAGGGGTTTAACAACAGCCAGGAAGAAAAACAAAAAGCAAGCCAGCACGTCAGCAAGCTCCTACCTGCGGTTCTAGCCCCGGCAGATTACTCTTGCAATTGCTCAGTCCGTCTCTGCAACTTGTACGAGCGCTCGTAGGCACTGAGGCAGAGCTTCCTTTTTCAAAAGAGGGGGAAAAGAAAAAAAAAAAGTCCCGTTTCATGCACGGCTGCAATCCGAAGGCTCCTGCAGGCTGGGGAGGGGTCAGACACGCGGCCACTTCCCTCCCAGTGACCCCAGTGCCAGGGCGGCTCACATCCTGCTGCCTCACTGGTAAGAAAGCCCTTAAGCAAACCCCAGTGAGCAATGCATTTCTCAAAAGAATTGATTTCTCCAGTCTCCTTTTAGGGAAGCCACGCTGCTGTCCTGCAAGATGATACCAATATGGTATTGCTGCTCAGCATTCACACCAAGTCCAGCCGAAAGCTCCTTCTGTGGCTGCTTATAATTGCAGCCCTTTGGTGACGAGCCCGTGCCAGTCACCCTGTCCCCACGGAAGGGAGAGGGCAGCAACGAACCCCCGCCTTGCCCCCGAGCCGTTTTCAGTGTCCTTACTCACCGCTAATGCCAGAGTTTCCAATAAGGACACAAAACCACCCCTACCAGTTTGATAAAGCAGCCGCAATCTATCAGATGCATCGAGCGCTTCAAGTAAAAACCGAGTTTACAGAGCACGCCCGAGAAGCAAAGTGGCTTCAAAACAGACAGTTTAAACAAAAAAGCACAGATGGACACACACGCACATTTTTTCCATAACTCTCCCCCCACCTTCACAAATACCTTCCCACAGCCATTCTGCACTCGCTGTGCTTCTCGGAACAAGATGATCCTGGTTTTCTACGATCAAAGGAGAGATTTTAATATGGAGAGCGAGGATCAGACCAATTACAGCAAGCAGGGCCGGACTGGCACTAATGACAGCCAGTTTCTGCACCTCTGGAGCCCATCTGGCAACAAACAAGACGGCTTGCCTTCACGGGACGAGGTTTTTGGCTGCTCTTATGAATTGTTTTATGCTATGAGAAAGAAAGGTCTGTCCCCGTGCTTACCTCGGCCAGGGCAGGGCACGGCGAGGAGCGTGTGGGGCAGAGAAGGAGGGCTGAGCGCGGCTGCGGCAGGCACGCCTGGCCATTCATAATCCCAGCGAGACGGCACTTCCACGTCAGCCGCCTTCCTGTCTGGCACCCAGTCCGGCCTCCCAGCCCAGGGAGCTGCCAACGTTTTCCCAAAAGCTAATCATTCCCCTCTACAAGCTCTGTCGTGGTGTTTCTGTCTTTTCCACTGCAAGACCGCTCCACGGTGCTGCACGAGGAGAGCCGAGCAGCTGCCCAGCATTACCCTCAGCATCGTCTTTTCTTGTTTTTCCCCCTCTGGCTGCAGGAGTTGCTCCGAAGCTAAAGGAGAGGGAGCAGAGAGCGGATCCGGCCCAGCTGCACCTACAGCCCCGGGCTGGGCGAGACGCGAGCAGTGAGATCGTT
Source organism: Calonectris borealis (assembly GCF_964195595.1). Taxonomy (NCBI): domain Eukaryota; kingdom Metazoa; phylum Chordata; class Aves; order Procellariiformes; family Procellariidae; genus Calonectris; species Calonectris borealis. Next base: position 527,885 of record NC_134339.1, on the reverse strand, counting down.
CTGTTGCTCTGAGGGACAATATCCACATTTTTCTTTTGGAAACTGCTTTAGTAGCAGCCTTCGCAACAAACTTAACAGAGCCATTCAGAAATGCACATTTCAAATGTTGAATTCCCAAGGTTTAGGCAAACAAAGAGCCCTTTATATTTCACCACAAAGTCAGTTTTAAGAAAGTCCTGCTGGTCGCCAGCCACCCCTCACCCCCTGCAATTTAAATCTGCTGCATAATTTGGAAATTCCCAAGTAAGAAACCGTACAGACACTGCATCTCCCCGGCACTTCCCGGAAAGAGGCTTGCTGAGGAGCAGGACAGTCTCTTTACATGCCTCAAAGCCATGCAAACGCAGAGCCACATACTTAAGAAAAGGAAACAGCATAATAAAAGACCAAAAATAGTTATACTGGGTTTTAATTGGTATCTTCTTTTTCCCCTGAAAGGCTATGCATTCAGACCTATTTTAAAGTCAGATTAGTTTATATAATAAAGGGAAAAGCCCTGTTAAATTAAGCCGTAGCTGCAGTAGGAGAAGACCCAATGGACGCAAGCGCAGCAGCTCTGGCAGAGCCCGTCTGTGCCAGCTGGAAATGCTGCTGCACTGAGTGGAAAGCCCAGGCCACCGAGCAGCAAGAGGCGTTTTTCAACCATCACGAGCAGGACGGACGAGCAGGCAGTTTATGGCTCAACTCCGAGCTCAGGATTTAGATCCAGACCACGCAGCGACGGCAGGAGGGAGGTTATGGGCTTTGTGTGCTGGAGCTCGCACCACAAGCGGCTGCTGAGGGGAGGCAGGTACGGGAACGCGCACCGATGGGGCTGGATAACCCTTTCTGGCAGGGGAGAGGGAAGGCCGAATCGCCTTCAAACTCGCAAGACGACTGGATTTGCAGCGTGGGTTCTCCACCCCCAGCCTTCCAGGCATCCTCCCCACAGTCACAGAGGGTGGAAAAGCCACGCGAGAAAGTAACTTTTGTGAAAGGTCAGCCCTCCTACTTTCCCTTCCCCAAAAGGGGAAAGTCAGACAGCAGATACCGCAATTTAAAAATCTTCATTTGAAAGCCTAGAAATGACTGCAGTGTAGCAGGAACAGCTACCAGAGCCCTGAGCGTTACTGATTTAGGGCCAATTTTCTTGCCTCTTACGTGAAATCTGCATCTATTGCAATGTCAGAGCTGCAGCTATTTTGGAAGGTTTCCACAGATTGCACTCGCACGTCCAGGCCGGGATGCTGGCTGCATGTGGAGGCAGAGCTAATCCGCTGCAGGCTTTGCAGACGCTGCGTTAAGCTGACAAGCTGGGTCACGACTCCAGGAGACAGGTTAACTGCACAGACAAATATTTCTAGGACAAACCACAGGCAGTGGGTGGCTGGCGGCATGCTAAGAGCAGCTCTCTCTTTTCGAGGTCTGAGGGGCCGTATTTTGCCGCCTGCTCCTTCGGGAAGACCTTTCGCTGTCCTCCAGCCTGGCTTTGTCCCCATCGGAGGACTCATAAGGGGCAGCGTGATATTTATCGAGACCAAGCTGTGAGCTACATGTTTCTTCCTGCTTTCGCAGGCTCCACATTATTGCCCTCACTGGGCAGGGACATTTTTGCACCAACAGCAGTTTCATCTACTCTAACTTTGGGATCTGCCCCCACCCAAGTAAAAGGTATCACCGGTTTGGAACACGAATTTGGCCTTAGGCTGATAAAATGACTACAGCAAGAGGCACTATTTTAACAGCGTGGCTGTGGGTTCAAGATCACAGGAGATGCCAGGGCTATGAGCTCCTTCACCAGGGACTGAGCCGGAGCACGAGCTGGCCACAAGGCCAACCTTTCCCATGGCAGGGCTAATCCCACCGACAAATACCTCTTCTCCCCATGTTAATATTATGCTTTCGGAAGAAAAGCAGTATTGTTTCTTGCCGAAAGCAGATGCCCACGAGGCTTGCTCTTCCCCTCCACGAGGAGATATGGCAGTAACCCAACATGTTAGCATGTCTCCAGGCAAGGAATAAGCCCACTGATGTGGAGCTAGAGATCACCTCAAGACTAACCACATCATAAGACCTCCTGCCACAGAGTCAGAGGAAAAAGAAGAAAAAAACCCAGGAAGGCCCAGACAGCAGCCCCAAGAGGAGCCTGCAGTTAAGATGAAGAAAAAATAATGACGGTGGCTTTCAGTACAGCCATGGGCCTTACTCAGCTCCTGCTTTAAACTGAAACAGGTTTTGGATGGCTCTAGCTCATTTTCTGTTCCATGGGCTCCCTCGGAGCCAGCGCAGAGGCATGCAGCCACAGCCACCGGTCACCCAAATCCACCCTATACCCGGGAAATACCCGGTACCGCGGTCCCCAAGCGGGCAAGGGCAGCACCGAGCATGGTCGCAGCAGGACGCTTCCATCGCGGCACAGCCGTACGCCGGCAGCACACAGGAATGTCCGGCAGCGTCGCCACCTTTGCCTCTTCTCAGATAGACTCAACAAGTACAAAGCCAAGCACCTAGGGACTTCATCCAGACTTTTCTGGAAGAAGTCAAAGCTGCCGCAGTGCGATGGATTTTTTTGCACTGGCTTTGCATACTTGCAAGTGGTTTTCTTCTGGCCTTCGCTGCCTCCGTTCCTCTCCTCTGCTCCCTGGCCACTTCACGTACTTGGAGCAACAATTCACCCAACAGCCTTCTATCATTTCTTCAGGAGCAGAACACCACTTTTAGCACAACACCAGCTCCAGAGGGAAGCAAGCAGCAGACCAAAGCAAGAGTCACAGATAACTCTGCCTCCCATGGGCAGCGGAAAAGGGACGATAAAGACGCAGCCTAAGGTGCACTCTTTATTGAAAGCATTAGCTGGATATTACGTATTTCTAAAGATAAGCTCCTAAACCTCTAGCAAAGCTGGTTATGGATCCACTTACAGCAGCATTTATGGCTCAAGTATCACAAAATACTTTCTTGTCTTGTAAGAAATTAAAACTCGGAAGTTGAAGGCAATTCTTTTGCCAGGTCCGAACGCTGTGCGCAGGACTGGTTAGGTTTTGCAATCTCTGACCCCACACGCTTTCACTGCTGACAAGGGAAACATTTTTGCTTTGTGTACTGTGGCCACAGAGGTCCCTGGCCTGTTTACAGAGAAGCACGAGCCACAAAACACAGCACACGTCAGTACAGTCCAACCTCCACAAACGGCACTAAATCGCACCGTTTCAGTTCGGGTGGTACTTCACATCACATCAACGAAAGGGCCATGTCAGAGCCAGATGTGGATGAGGAAGCATCTGGCCAACAGCTCCCACACTAGAGGACAGCTGAAGTCATGAAGGAGGACGTTGCTCAAGATGCTGAGTACACTTCAAGCTCCCCAAGCCTCAGCCAAGCGGACAGGAGAGCCTGTTTCCATTTCTGACGACGGCACAGTGGACGGCACAACCCCAAGTAACGTGTCCAAAAGAGCATCCCAGAGCCTGAAAGGCGAGCCAGGCACAGGGAACCAGCTCCCTGCTCAGCACCTCGACTCAGTCCTCAGCGTAAACCGAGAGCATCAGTTTTTGCTACCATACCACGAGGCTGGCATGAACTCCCAGCACTCCTCTCCTCCCTTTCTGGGGATTTTAAAAGGTTACAAGTGTGCCCTCCTGCCCAAGTTAACGTCACAAGTATGTGACTACGAAAGTGAATCTAAGAGATGGAATATAAAGTCCAAGAAACAGCAGTAGATAAACACAGAGTTGGATGCGAGCCTAAAGCTCGGAAAGGAAGCAGAATGCAAGGACGAAGCCCTGGGGACTCTGATAAACAGGTGGTTGGGGAAATTTCACATCTCCTAGCAAAAATCCCCCTCTGCCCTGCAACTCGGCAGAAGACTTCCAGACCGGAAGGAGGTTTTAAACAAAGAAGGGATGGAAATCGAGAAAGTGAGACCACTCTTCAGCTCCAAGCACTAGGAGAAGGCGATCTTGCCTTGCACTAGCACCAGAGTCCATGACAGAGATGCTTCTGCCTAACATCTGTGCCACACACTGGACAACTTCAAATCCCTCTTTCCTCTCTCTCCAGAAGACTTCCTACCCTTTCCTTTTTGTCTGTCCTTCTCACACACAGGAACAGTTTTCTTTGAAGGAGTTGAGATTATTGTACTGCAGACCACGGCAGAGGCAGCTACTGTAAGATTAGCATTTCTGTGCTCATAGCAAGAGACAGAAGCAGAGCAAGAGTTTGCTTCCAAGCGTCACAAGTTCTCCCTCATGACAGCTGAGTCGCAGCTCACCATGATCAAAAAAAAACGGAGAATCCCCCATTCTCCCCAAGCACTTAAGAGAGAGAGGAGCTTGAACTTCAGGACCATGCCCTTGCCTACAATAGAAACATTTATTAGCATAGCTAGAAAAAGAGGCGGAATAAACTACAGGAGTATCCAAGACTAACTTCACAGTTACGCTGGCAAAACCCTTATTCTCTGCGCTGTTTTTTTCCCTCATTACAAGATTTTTAATTTGCTAGTAAAGACTGCAGCAGGTGCCACCACCCGGACGCCTGCATGCGAACCCCTCCAAGGGGAGGTGACACCATCGGCCAGGTCTCTGCTCAGGGAAGCCACTGCTACGCACCGCAGCATCCCGTTGAAGATGTTTCTCCTTCAGGACAGGCTAACACAAGCAGAACCATGCTTTGCTCACGCCACCGGCGCCCAAACACCCCTGGGCCGGACCGGGGCTCTGGCGAGCACGGCGGGGATCAGGGTCCTCCTCCCCCGGCCAGAGAAGGGGTTTTAGTACGGACCACAGCTCAGTGTGCGCAAAGCCATGAGAAGCTCGCTCGCAATTGCCTTCCGCCCAAGAAAAAATGTAAATAATTAAAAAAACAGACAGTAGATTTAGAAGTTCCAGTTCAATAGGTTGCTTGTTACTGCCGGCCCACCCCGGTGCGACCCTACACCCCGAGGAGCCCCTGTCCCCCACCATGGGGGTCTGGCGGGGACAGTGACCGGCCACCCCGGCTCAGGGACACCCCCAGACTCCCTCCAGGCCCTCTCTTCCCCCAGGGGCGCCTACAAGCCCCCCTTCCACAGCCCCCTCCAGGGTCCTGCTCCCCCACAGGCCCCTCCAGGCCCCCTGTGCTCCCCCACAGGCCCCTCCAGGCCCCCCTGCTCCCCTCCAGGACCCCCCTGATCCCCCTCCAGGTCCCTCCAGGCTCCCCTGCTCTCCTCCAGGACCCCTCTGATCCCCCACAGGCCCCTCCAGGACCCCCTGCTCCCCTCCAGGCCCCCTGTGCTCCCCCACAGGCCCCTCCAGACCCCCCTGCTCCCCTCCAGGACCCCTGTGCTCCCCTCCAGGACCCCCTGCTCCCCTCCGGGCCCCTCCAGGCCCCCTGTGCTCCCCCACAGGCCCCCCCCGGCGCCCCCGCTCCCCCGCACCTGGCTGATCGCAGCTAATCCGTGGCGGCGCGGAAGCGGCGCCCTTCGTGCGGCCACAGCACCCCGCCCCCCGCCCGCCCCGCAGAACTTGGCGGTCGCCCGCGCGGCCCCTCTCCGCGCGCGGCCGCCGGCAGCCGGCCCTACTTCCTCTTAAAGGGGCCGCCCGCCCGCCCGCGCCTCGCCGGCGGCGGCTCCTCCCGCGGGTGGGGACGGGTCCCGGGGAGGGGGGGACAGGGACCGGGGAGGGGGCGAGCCGCACCGGCGGAACCCGGGCCCGCGGGGACACCGCAGACCTTGTTGTGGAGAAAATGGTTTATTTAATTTTTTTATTCTATTCTATTTTATTCCAGTTTATTACTTTATTTTACTATATTTTCTTTTGTTTTACTCTATTTTCGTTTATCTTATTCTTTTACTTTCTTTTATTCTATTTTGTTATTTTATTTTACTTTATTTTATTTTATTCTATTTTATTCTACTTTCTTTTATTTATTTTCTTTTGTCCTGATTTATTTTATTCTATTCTATGTAATTTATTTATGTTCTGTTATTTTGGGTTTTTTTATTCCGCTTTCTTTTATTTATTTTCTTTTATTCTACTTTATTTTATTCTATGTAATGTATTTATTTTCTTTTATTCTATTTTATTTCCTTTATTTATTTTTTTAATTTTTCTGGAGCTGGGGAGAAGGGGCAGCCCACGGTCTCGGGGCCATGCCCCAGCCCAGGGATGCTTAGGGGGGCTGCAGCCCCCGCCGGGCGTCCTGCTCAGCACCGCGGTGGAATTCAATTATCTACTAAAACCGGCAGAGCCCAGCACGCCGCGGCTGAAACGATGGCACAGGGGAAGGTTTGCCTGAATTTTTAACGCGGTTGGATGGAAGAGCAAGACGAGGCGCCCTGGAAAGGGCAGAAATGCTCAGAAATCAGAAGCAAAACTTAGGTTAAGGTCGGGAAGCCGCTGTCCGGCCGGGTTCCATGGAGCCACGGCTCCAGCGTAAGGTCAGGGGACCAAACCGCTCCGGGCCCCCGTGGCCCGTGGCCGTGGGCTGCCGTCGGTCATAGACTTATGGAATGGTTGGGGTCGGAAGGCACCTTTCAAGGTCATCTAGTCCAACCCCCTGCCGTGGGCAGGGACATCTTCAACCAGATCAGGTTGCTCAGAGCCCCGTCCATCCTGACCTTGAATGTTCCCAGGGATGGGGCATCTACCTCTCTGGGCAACCTGTGCCAGGGTTTCACCACCCTCATTGAAAAAATTTCTTCCCTATATCTAGTCTAAATCTCCCCTCTTTTAGTTTAAAACCATTCCCCCTTGTCCTATTGCAACAGGCCCTGCTAAAAAGTTTGTCCCCATCTTCCTCGTAAGCCCCCTTTAAGCACTGAAAGGCCGCAATAAGGTCTCCCTGAAACCTTCTCTTCTCCAGGCTGAACAACCCCAGCTCTCAGCCTTTCCTCACAGCAGAGGTGTTCCATCCCCCTGATCATTTTCGTGGCCTCCTCTGGACCCGCTCCAACAGGTCCATGTCTGTCTTGTGCTGAGGACCCCAGAGCTGGACGCAGCACTGCAGGGGGGGGTCTCACCAGAGCAGAGCAGAGGGGCAGAACCCCCTCCCTCGACTTGCTGGCCACGCTGCTCGTGATGCAGCCCAGGACACGGTTGGCCTTCTGGGCTGCGAGCGCACATTGCCGGCTCATGTCCAGCTTTTTGTCCGCCAGTACCCCCGAGTCCTTTTCGGCAGGGCTGCTCTCAACCCCTCCATCCCGCAGCCAGTGTTGATACCGGCGGTTGCCCCGACCCAGTGCAGGACCTCGCAGTCCCTGGAGAAGCGTTCCGAGGAGCCACTCCCCAGCGGTGCTGTTAACCTCCTTCCCCCCCCGCCGATGCCAAGGGCCATCCTCAGTCCTCCTTCGAGCATCCTTCCACCCCCAGCTGCCTTCAGACAGTCTTCTGAGAAGCCCAGCTCACTGCCAGCACCTCCTGCCCTCTGGCACTCCAAAAACTTCCAGCCCAGATTTGAGTCTGTGGGTGGGGAGGAGCTGGAGAGTGGGTTTGGCACCATCAGGAGCCAGATGCAGCCGTGGTTCTGCCCCGGGAGAGGGTGAAGCCAGGCAGAGTCGGACCAGATCCGCAGCTGGATCCAGCTCTGAGCCGCTGGGGGCTCAGACCGGTTTGAGCCACCGGGGATGAGCCCAGGGCAGATGGTCGACGGGGAGCAGCTGAAGGGACCTGCACATACTTGAAGTTTAAAGTCATAAAAAGGAGAAGTAGCAGGAAACACAGCTGCTGGTTCAAAGGGAAATTTTCACAAACATCAGAACAAGGGAAGTCAAACGCAGGTGGTAAGTCCCTGGGAAGCCCAAACCAAACCATGCCGAAAGCACAGCCGTTCCCCACACCCCGCAGAGCTCCCTCCGTCTCCCTCGGGTCCTGCCCCTTTGCTGGCACCACAGGGGAGCTGGGTACTCTCCCTTCCAGGCGTCCCCACGACTGCTCCAAATTGGCTTGTCTCTGCCCGCAGCGCTTGCAGCCTAGCCCGGGAGATGCGCAGCAGCACCCAGAGGCGAAGATTTCGGCTCCTTGATCCCAGCCTCTCGCTGCTCCCAGCTGGCCCGGGTCAGCGCAGCCTCTTCCCAGCAGCTTGGATGTTCCTGCAGAGCAGCCGATCCCACTCTCTGCTCCCAACGGCAGCCTGCAGCCACAGCTCTGCTACAGGGCAGAGCTGTTGCCCAAGGGAGGAGCTGGGGCAGCCTCTCCTGAAAGCGCGGTTGCTAAGGGTTGGGCACCTCCAAGGAATAGATGCTACTCTGCCCAAGACTTGGCATGAAACAGCTGCAACCACAAACCTCTGGGGTGGCCCTCTCCTGTCCCTGCAATGATGGTGCAGAGCACCCTTCCTTTTATGCATTCGTTCACAACATACTGTGTGCAAAAATACACTTAGATAAGGACTGATTTTCTTTGTCCAGTTGCTCAGTGAATTGTCACATGACAAACGCAGAGAGCAGGGCAAGAGCCTGTCTTACTGTTCGAAGTCAGAAGTGCACAGTGCCGGGTTCACGGTAAACTCCTGCGTTGTCCAGTTAAGTTCCTGCAGCTCACTAAATACTCAGTGTACACCCCAAGTGCTTCCTGGTTTTTTTTTTTTATGCATTTGCAGAGAGATGGGTGTTTATTGTTGTTTTCATCCTGTTTAATCAGATTTGTGCAGTCCCACAATGCAGCAGAGCAAGCAGGTAGCCTCCCTGCAGGCCGCTATGGGATTGCAATATTGGACTCGCACTGCATGCAGAAAACAAACGACCTGGTGCCTCCTTCCGCGGCAGGAGCTTATCTGCCAATAACGGGGCCAACAAATTCATGCAAGCTGTGGGTTTTTCTCAGTGCAGAGCTGACTATGCAGCCCCAGGTATTTTCCATTGGAAGAGACGATTTTCACAGGTTCTGGTCTTACTAACAACCACTGAGAGTATCAGCAAACCCAATGCCTCCGTTCCTGTTGCGACAGTACTGGACCTTAATCCTCGTATTAACAGTACTGTGTTTCTGTTACAAATTTTGCTGGATGCCAGGCCAAGCGGAAGAGATGGAAGGGGCGGATTTCTGTCCTTCAGTTTCTAGACATATTAAGACCAGAGCTCCGAGTTTCACAAGTGCTTATATTTTAGCTGCAATTGCAATCAAAAAAAAAAATTAATGCAGCTTTAACTGACATCTGAATTACTTTTTTTTCCCCTGTAATTTTTGTGTTAGTGATAACTGTTGCTTGCAATGCTGCCTTCCAAAGGAGTGTTAAAACCTGACAGCCTGACCAGTTAGTTATTCAAAGTGTGTACGAATCAAACCTCTGATGCCTGTAAAAATCAGGTCAGTTTAAAATACAAGCGATGAAGAACAGCATCATCCCAGTCTCCCTCACTACAGACTCCTTTTCTGCTCATGTACTTCACGCCTTCGAGCTGTTGCCGCTGACAGAGCAGGTACATGACGTGCATTAGGGACACAGGACTGGCAGGACTCCCCTCGCTGATGCACACCAGTCCCCAGCCAGTAAAAACCCACCACCCCACACAGTGGTGTTAGAAATGACCTCTTACCTCCTCCAGAGCTTTTGGAATGAGATTCCTCTGAACTCCCCCAAAGACACAAGCATTCAGAGCCGGGGTACATCCATGTCACATGTTTTTGGGTGCATACAAACTGGAAGGGTCTTATAAAACGACTATTTACAAAGCCAAAAATTTAACTTTGTTTTGAAAGTTTATTGGATCATCTTGACACAAAATCATTACAGCAGCTTGTGGTATGTTGTTTTCTTTTTCTTTTTTTTTTTTTTTTTAAGGGAATGTTGATAACAAATAAATTTGTGAATGTAACACATCATACAGTTTCAAAATTCTAGAATCACTGCACAGGATTCTGTAAGAGAAGACTCTACATGCTAAAGTGACAGTTTTCATCCATGAATTAAAAAAAACACTAATTGAGGAACATTATCCTTTAAGACAATTTTAATATGTTCAGTTTCTAATACACAAACTGGCTAACCAAGGAAGGTTGACCAATACCAAAACCTACCACTTCACCAGCAGTGAAGCCCGCTGCAAATGAATTCCTGCAGCGCACAAGTGTGGTCAGAATACGAAACTGGTCCTAGCAAAAAAAACACAGCAGAGCCTTCACAAAAATACCCTAATATGGGAAGAGTGTAAAGAGCACAAGACACGCTTAAAGTACAGGACATCCATCCAAAGGATACAATCAACACTTTATCCTGTTCCCTGCGTAGGCTTTTAATTCAACTCTACTGGGCGCTGCTGGCACCTGTCAGAGCAGTGGCCATGCTGGAGAAGCGCAGACCAACCCAACTCCCCCCTGGGAGGAACAGCAACCTGCAGCTCTTGACCCGTGCCTCAAGGCAAAACCGTTCAAGCATGTTCTCAGTTTGCTGGGTATGGAATAGCAAGGAAAAGAACTGGGGAAAAAAAAAATATCAAAAGCAAGAGATTTTGGAGATGGACGTCGATTAAGCATCTCTGTAAAGGACACAGTGACACCCCTTTCCAGTCAGTGATTCCAAAAGATTTCAATAGTGCAGAATGGGCTTCACTTTGTAGACCCTCCCTTTCTTCCCTCTAAAGTCACCTGCTACAGAGACAAGCCTGCAGCTCCTCACCACGCCACCCTCCTGCCACCCAGGCAGGGAGAGTTCTGCTGCAGGGACCCAGTCACACTTGCGTTGCTAAATCTGCATCCGCTGCTGCAAGGGCAGGGCCAGGGGACGCTATGGGGACAACCGAGACAGCATGGCATCTCTGATTTCACAGCACAGAGGAGGGAACAGGGCTGTATTTGCAAACTCTTCAGAGCACAAGGGATTACACGTGTGGGCATTTCTCTAATCTGGTATAACCTGGTAGTGGTCAACCTCAGCTGGTGAGCAAAATGATAAAAAAGCAGGAACAGACCCCTTTGGATTTCCAGTTTCTTGCTACACCCTAACTTTTCAGGAATGTGAAATTGAAGTGGACTCATAAAACACATCAGCAGAGATTGCTCAAAGGGGAGAGGCATGATAGGCTCCATTTGCGGGGGTTGGTCAACAGGAGCAGAAAACCAAACAGTAACACTTTCAGCCTGTTTCATGCATTCACTCTCTACTCTTTCAGCTGTCACTAAAAGAAGGTTAAGGCTCAAGGCAACTACTATAAACAGAAACTCAAACATCCCAGTTCTCACAGTGCTCACTTGGATTAGCTCAAGGAGATGGAGGATGTTTATATGCTGATCACAATGGATCTTGAGATAATAATAAGTCATACAAAAAAAAAAAAGAGGCCTTCAGGTCCAGCACCAGCCTCTGCTAGAAATGTACATCAACTACAGCAGCCCTGAAGACATATTCCATGACTAAGGATCAAGTCAACCTTCCCTGGCAATAAGCACAAGCGACAGACTCTCTGCTACTGTTGATAAAATTCTGCTTAGTCCACCATCCCACGCAGATGGCAAGGTTTATGGGATCATCATGAGCTGCTGAATAAATAGCGCCCGTCCCTCCCTCTCTCCTCCAGTCACGTCACTGAGATCTCTTTGGGCTAGAAAGGGTTAACACCACAGTTTGTAAAAAGTTTTGAAATAAAAAGGTAACATACAGCCTTAAAATGTCTAAACTGCAAACAACGGTGGAGTTAACTGAAAAGCACGTGCCCCAGGATAGTACATGCGTACGAGGGAGAAACTTAACACTTGGGTCTGCTCGTCTTTACACATTAGGTGTGTTTCTTGTAGTTGGAATATTTTATAAGGAATATTCAGCACTTGGACAATGTCTCTTTCATCTCATCCAACAAGTTGCTAAGCAGGGTGGAATCATTACATTTCCCATCTATGGATACAGAGTTCTCTCCCTTGGAAAGAAAAAGAAAAAAGAAATCCATTAGCTCCTCTTCTAAGCGAGGACAATTTTATTCCCAGCCAACCTCAGGGAAACAGCCGGGGGAGCCTGCACAGGAACAAAGCAGGCTTAGCCAAGAGGCCAGTTTGGTGAAGCCATCAGCGCTGCTGCTACCCACCAGGTATGCACTGGGCAACAGAAAGCCCACGGGGAGGTACAAGCTTGGTAGTAGCACAGCAAAAACTGCTAGATGGGCCAGATGAATTAAATCGCCCATGTGTCCCTGGATGATTTAGACAGGAACATTTCCCTCTTTCTGTTAAGATAGGAAAGGCTGCAGATTTAGCTTCTCTCAGGTCTTGTTTCAGAGTGTTAGAATGCTCTCACCTTTTTTACCAGTAGGCAGACGTGATGGCCTTGGATAGAACGACTGTACATTGATGCACACGAATCAACGCGTTCCACAACTACAAAGAAAGCAGGAGTTTTCATTTAGTAGGACAACTTTTAGTACAAGGTTTGCTTCCTGTGAAGAGGAACTACTGCTTTGCCTGGCCTTAAGGAGTAGAAGCTTCCACTGAGTGAAGGGAGGAGAAACTCAGGGTTAAGATGATGTACGTGCCTGGCTCCTCCTGGCTCCTATCTGGGATATTTCACAATAACGAGGTTAGTCATTTGTCTTTTAAGTAAGCTGCAAATGTTTTGTGGCAAAAATGCTGATCAGAATGTAGATCTCTTCCCCAGAAATACTTTCAGTGAGGCAATGTCTAATGCATACACCAGAGCATGATGAAACAGCCATTCGTTTTGCTTCATCCAATACTTGTTTTTTAATTAGTAAGTCCAAACTTGAATAGCTCACGCTCCCCCTTACTGAAACGAAGCATTGGGGAAAGAGGTAGGTTGAAGCACTGAAGATCAAATACACCCTCCAGAGAACAGTTACAGCCCTAACGATAAGCAAGCTGCTCCAGTGATATCGCCACGTGCCTCGCTGGACTGGAGGAAAGCCACAGAGACAGAAGGAGAGTTCATTCTGAAGAACTCTGCATGCTTTGAAGATACCAATGTATTACAAAACTGGAAAAAACTCCTCTCCCAAATTTATTTAACCTGGGCATCACCTGCTTCTGTCATTGTTGAGGCCACAGAGTGTTGCACTTGCCAAGCACAGCAGAAATTTTAGAATATGGAATTTTGCAGAAGGTTCTGCGTTGAGGAAGACTCACCTGAAAAATGATGATGAAAACAGATCTTTGCCAGTAGATGTTGGAAAGAAATGCTAATTCCATCTACTTTAATAGAACTCATGTGCAGATCTCCAGATTCTAGGAGCTTGGCAAAAGCATCACTGCAAAACAGGAAGGAAATTAAAACACTTGTACTAGAAATTCAAGTGAAATCTGCCACATTAGCCCCATGCAGACCTTGAGACATCTCAGGATGCAGAAGTCTAAGTACTACCAAGCTCTAGGAAAACGGGTTTACAGCAAATATGGGAACCATACTCCAGACTCCACTGGAGTAACCTATGACCTCAACCAGAGCTACTTCCACACGACCTCTGCCAGCCTACAGGGCATATAGCTCCTTCTTCAGAATCACTTGAAATAACTTGCTGCACATATTTTAACTGTCAAACACAACACAAGATAACCGAACTGTAACCAAAGCAATCACAAGCAGCCAAAGTCAAAAGCATGCTGCATATCTTGCACAGACGGCCTGCAGCCAAAGCTCAGCTTCACATGGGCAGCAAAAGCACCAATGCTGTGCTCCCTAAATGGCACTTACCTATAGCAAGGCGTCGTGATCAAGTATGAAGCGCAACTGAAGTGCAATTTGAAATCTAGTTTTTCATGGGTTGAACCTTCATCATTCTGCAACAGGTCAAAGGAAAGGAGATGAATGGGAGCCCCAAGGCAGCAAGAGGAGGCACCACCCCCACCTACCAAACAGGCACTGACGAAGACTTTAGGGCTCAGTTCCCTTTGATATACCCTGGCTGGGCCTGAAGGATCAGTCTGAGGATGACCATCATGCTACAACATCAGGCCACTTTGAGAAAAGTTTGGGGCAGCTAGGTTGATACATACACCTAGAGCAGATAAGGGACACAACTGGAGGCATCTGGCTGCATTTTTGATTGCACTCTGCTGAAATATATTGAGCAGACTGAATTTAAACTAACACTTGGAGATGTGGTTTTATAGTTCACTAGTTCCCAAGCAAAATAATAAATTAGTATCTCCCGGATTCTTAGGTACTGAAAATAGGACTAGTATGCTATTTTTAAGAAACCCTTAAAATAGAGATAATGGCTGAATCAGAAGTAGCCACAACTGTCTCCATTCACTTCCTTCAAGCCATTCATGCAGCTCTTTCATTAATAATTTTACTGAAATAAGATTAGAAACCCACATAGTCTTATACAGGTCGATCCTTATTAAACAATGCCTTCAGCTAACCTCATTCCTGTCCTGGGTTTCCATCCTTATTAACTCTATCTAATTCTTATTACTATTTTTCCAGCCTTCTACCAGGTAGCAGTGTCCAACTGATCTTTGGGTAACTGAGATCAGAAGAAACAGACTCTGGGTTGCATTTCTTGCTAGTTGGTTGACCTCCTCTCCCCAGCAGATGCACCACTGCAGTGATTTTCTAGCTGACAATGTGGCATATGTTTCAGACTGCATTGCTCACACACTTCCAGGAATGACAATTTAGGACATGCTTACGCAGTATTCGGGACACTCTTTGCACAAGATGTCATGTAAAAATACTTCTCGCATCACAGAATGGGCTGGTGCAGCAGAGATGAAATGATGCCTAAGAAAAGCTCTAAAGCAGTGCTTTCCACCCAAGTCAAGCTCCCTTATGCAGTTCCAAAGGAAGGAGAAGCACAGAGTTTAAAGCTGCACTTACTTTGACTATAAAGGACAGTGTTCCTTTTAACTTCTGAGCCATAACAATACTCTGAAGTGTAAACACAAACTGGGCTTCATTAGAGATTCCTAGCATGAAGAGAGGAGAGGGAGAAGTCAGGTCAGAAAATGGTTTCCATGTCTAAGTAATGGTTAGAATAAACTGATCAGTAGCAGCCAAGCTTTATGTACTGACTATTTTTGAACCAAGTTTGAAATTTTCCATATAGTTGGAAGAGAGTTATATGCACAATTCCTGTTGTGAATTAACAGTGTTACAGTACTTAGTTCTTGGGTCTCTGAAAAGCAGCAGTGATAGCTGGCATTTGGTAGAGGTTATTGAGTGAGTGCCTGGGCAAAGTATGTCACAGTGGCAATATATTTAAACTGTTTGTATAACTGGAAAATACACAGCTTTCCAAGTAGTTTTCAGAACTAATTTGAATGCTAATGTTTCTATGTTTTTCTTTTAATATACAAGTCTGTGTCAAGAACTGCCTTATATAGAATAAAAAAAAAATACCCCACTGCTTTTCACAGGGGATCAAAATGCACGCCGAAGACACTAAATCCCAGACGACTTCCGTGAGCTATTTCAGGATTCAAATTAACTCTTTGGCGAAGAGTGAAGTGGTGAAGTGAAATTCGAAGAAGTTCAGCGATTCGACTGTACTATGTATGAAGCCATTATCCTTCATCTCCGTGTCTAATATTTAAGGGCTCAGCTCCCCATCCAAATAAGCACATACCTATCACAAACTTTCACTGCACATGGCCTCTATCATTAAAACAGTGGAACAATAGCTCGAGAATAAATTCAGAGCGGATTCTAATGGTTCATGAACCTATAACCTCGTTTCATTTTAAATCTCATAGCGAACTGCGAATTTGGGATTCCTGTAGTTGGCGATGCTGGCACATTCAAAGGCGTGCCAGCCTGCAGTCACCTGAAACTCGGACATTTGGACTCCCAGCCCTACACTATAGGCTTTGCTCTTGCTGTACAGAACCACCTGTGTTTATAGCCATACTGTGAGAAGGCTTATCCTCTCCAGTGAATTGTGTGAAAGCCTAGTGAACAGCCAGGCAGAGGGACATGTCTTTCTGGAAAACCGCAAGTAGCAAGACGTTCAAACAATTCTTTCCACAGGAGGGCAGTGCAGGACTAGACATACTCCAAGAACCCTGTGCAAAGCTGCGCATACCAGGGGGCAGCTGGAAGGGCACAGGTATCCCATCATGTACTGATGATCCTTCTGGTCGGAGCATTTTAGTGTTGAGAGAGTCCAGGACATTTAGTTCCATGCTCTTAAGGAAGCTAGTGCTTTTGTTCTCAAAGATAACAGAGACAGTAACTTGACTATCATTCTGGAGGTTTCCTTGAATATCATAGGTCTGCAAATGAAGAAAAAAAATCACAGGAAAGATTCAGAAACTTCAAACAGCAGAGCACTAGAACAGAATGCAGCATCAGAATAAAGCAAGCCTCAAAAATAAGGTCATTTGGTACAGCTACAGAATAATGAAAAGCACACTGGTGATCAGCTCCACAGTACTGCTAAGCAGTGGGAAAATACCAACTTAAAAACTTGTTAAGTGGGACATCCAAAGGAATGGAAATGGAGCTTTGTTATGTTTCTACCTCCTGGGATTTAAACAGTTCTTCAGTTAGATGTTGTCTACATAAAGTCGCTATACTATCCCCAGGGTATCCCCTCTTTTATTAGAGAACACAAAAAGAGAAGACATCTGGATTTGAATGCCAAAAAACTCACCATTTTAATGTATGGATTTTCAGCAAGAAGGCGGTAACTGGACATAGGCTGAAAAACAAGAAAGAAATCACAGTCGCAATGTAACTAGTTTCTCTGAAAAGAGCTGTCATTCTCCTTCCTCCCAAAACAATTTAGCTCCTGCCTTTTCCCCAAGGCAGGCGCTGCCACAGCTACTCACTGGTAGTGGTTCATCATCTAGTGTTCCATTCTGCACCGACTCTGTTGTCTCCTCCTCGCTGTGATGACTCTTCTTTTTGGATTTCTTTTTATCCTTTGATTTCTCTTCTCTCTCTTTCTTGTGCTTTTTCTTCTTATGCTTGGAGGATTTCTACCAAGAAGAACAAGAAACTACAATAAACCCTTAAAGAAACCCTGTATTTCCAGCCATTACATCATGACCCCTCTACCAATCTTTCAGCTCTAGACTCTCACTCTGTGCAGCCTTCTGGATGACTGAACATAGTTTCTTACTACCACAGAAACCCAAAACAGAGCTCCCATTCCTTAAACCCCAATAGTCATTTTGTGTTGAGTCCCAGTAAACTCTTGCTCCCCACTCAGATGACAATGCCTTAACCCAAAGCAGCCTGGGATCAGCAGAAGGCCAAATTTCTTCAATTGTTTGGAAGCTCAGCTTTAAAGCTGCTACCTGACCCTTTGCTCAAGGAACAATCAAACCTCTTGCTATGAAGTGTTTAGAGCTCCTCAACGGCGCAACATCCCATGGCTGCCTATTGGCAGGTGGTCACTACACTGAATAGGATGCTGTTGGTAATTCCTATGTGCTTCTTTTTAACGTGAGACACTAGGAGAATATGGCTAAGGGTGTCAGCAACTTAAACCACTTACCTTTCCTTCATCCTCCTCCTCCTCATTTCGCTCTTCCCTTTCTTCCTTTTTTACCTCTTGAGGTTCAGCCACAACCGCAGCACCCACTTCAGGCTCACTCTGAGTAGATTAGCAGAAGGATTATGACACCAACGGAACACAGTTGAAACAACTGAGTCTCACACTAAAAGAAGTCTTAACAGTGACACTCCTCCCCACATCAACTCTTATTTCAAAAATTATATTAGACTAACATGGTATCAAGCCTTTCATTTTATGCCTCTGAAACCCAGCAAATATAATCACCTGAGGACAAGATACAAAGATTTCCTCCAAGGAATCCATCCCCTTATATTCTCTGTCTCTTCCTCTAAAATCTCCCATGAAAATTCATGAGACTCTTTCTTTCAGACTGTCTCTCTCATGTCTATTAATATTGCTAGTGTCTAGCTCATACTAGGAAATAAAACCATACACTAATAATATAATATTAAAAACCACCAATAATATTAAAATCCACAAGCCTGTAGCTGCCTGTATTTCTACTCATTGATCTGCACAGCAGAATGAGCTTCAAACCTCCCATTACAGTGTCTGTAAACTGGGGAGATAAAATGTCATAGCAGTAAGTTGGGGAGATGAAGCCTATCTTTCCTTTCTCTCCTGCAGCATGAAAAAGCACTCGTATTACAGCTAAGATGCAATCATAAGAAAAAGTTTCCTGTGATGTGGTAAGATGTCTACCTGTGGCTGGGTAGTGGAAGCAGGCGGTGGAGCAGTGGAAAGCCAGAAATCCAAGTCTTCCCCCTGAATTTCAAGAGAAAACAAAACCATTATGCTTGTTTTCATACCATTCTTTAAAAAAACAAACAAACAAAACAATCATCAATTAAATTAAAACCTTAAGTTTTCATGGAAATGCATCGCTCCAGAACACTCATACATAGATGCTGCAACACATTTAGGAGCAAATATTTCAAGAAGCTTAACTTGAGCCTTTGAGCTTCCAAACCTGGCCACAGCTGACAGTAACTGCAAATCACCCCACATATCACAGTACCTACAGGCATTCAAAGCACATGGCTGCATCTTAGAAAAAACCTGCATCTCTGCAGGGTGCTTAACAAGAAGGATACTTCAAGTCTTCAGAATAACTGACAACTAATGCCAGGTTTTATAACTGAAAGATTCTGAAGTATGCAGGGGACAGGATGTAGAACAAAACTGAGTTCCAGGTATTTTGCTAAAGAGTTCCCCATTTTAAGAACAGACAAAATATCAGTAAACTCAGCTTCCAAATTAGATCTGGAAGATCTGCTGTGTAGGCTGCAGTAAGTTGACTTCTGGTAACTTATGAGGCTAAGTAAATGTTATTTTTATTAACGGAAATCCTTAAATACCTGCTTTTATGGTTGTAAAATTTAAAGAAATAAAGGTTGAAAATATTCAGCTGTTTGAATTGTCAAATGTGACTGTTCCTAAGCAACAAACAAAACACAGCAATAAATATGGCCCATAACAGCAGTTTCTAAAATAATGCAAGTCTTGGCAAATTACCTTTTTTCCTTCTTCCTCCTCTACCACCTTTTTCTCTTTCTCTTTCTTCTTTCCTTTGTCTCTCTCTTTTTCTTTGTGTTTCTTTTCCTTCTTTTTGGGTTTCTTGCTCTTCTTCTCTACTAGGGGAGCTTCTGAGTCTGGTGACTTCAGGGTCTCAACATTTCTGTGTCTGTGCACTGGCAGCTTCTCA
This sequence comes from Calonectris borealis, assembly GCF_964195595.1. Classification (NCBI taxonomy): domain Eukaryota; kingdom Metazoa; phylum Chordata; class Aves; order Procellariiformes; family Procellariidae; genus Calonectris; species Calonectris borealis. The sequence continues at coordinate 508,818 of NC_134339.1, read as the reverse complement.
CTGTCTGCTAAGGGTCTTAAAAATAAAGAGACCATTACCATTCTGCAAACAGTCTCCCTTAGCTCAGATTATCTGCTGGATAAGACAAGGTATGCTTTGTTTTTAAAGAGTTGAGCCCCAAAATCTTAAATCGGCACACACTTCTGTACCTGAAGTTTATTCATGTAACTGCAGACAGTGCCCTCGTGGATTAGAAGTTAATAGAAACAATTTGAAGGCGTCAGAGCCAAGCTCTTGCTGACACCTGATCACTCTTAAAAGTGGTAACTACAGACTTGCAGGCTGAGTAACACCTACAGAGGAATACATACAGATAGTGTCATGCTGCATTTCTGTGGAACCACTCTCAAAGGAGAGCAAAGATGTAGGAAACAGTAGGAAGCATTTGCAACAGTGTGGAAATTCAAGTAGTGGAACGACAGCATGGCTCAAACAGCCCTTGAAGGGCGTGTTTTTTGTTGTTATTGATGACTAGATCACTCCAACTGGAAATTATTTTAAGCAATAAATTGTTTCATTTTGGAAGTTTACACTGTGAATCTGTACTCTACCATTACATTTAAAAAGTTGTGTTTAATTTCAGATATCTGTTTCTAAAAAGCATGAGTAGTAGTTCAGATTTACACTGTGTCCCAAATCCATTACTTGGGAAAAAAACACCACAGAAATTTCTCCATTCTTGTCAAACACTGTCCAAAATCAGTGAGAAGTTCACTAATTGCCCTTTTTTCTATTTCTACAGCTTTTACTTAACATTAATTTTCATGTTTGAGTAGCAAATACCAGTTCAGGAAGATTTCTAATGGTCTCACCTGCCTTAATTTTTTTGCTTAAACTGCATGAAGAACCAGACCCAATTCATTTTTTAACTTTGAAACAGACACTGTAAGGGCAAGATAGACCCCATCTGTTTGAACAGTAAACAGATCTCATCTTTAAGCTATTTCACATATACCTGTACAGGAACAGGGATTGGTGCTGAAAGTCAATGATGAAATAGACTCACACCAATTTGAGGGTCAATGATTTCAACAGTTTCACCACCCTTTGAGTATTTACGCTGTCCACTAAAATCAACCAACCTGACAAAGAAGGTCAACCACTTAGCAATATATTCTTACCTGGAAGGCTTCCCTGAAACCAGACTGCATGTGAGCGTGACACAGACATAGCAGAGCAAGCACAGAAAGAAAGAGAGAGGACAGAGACATGAGAAAACGTGACAGGAGAGCACACCAACTCATATGAAATGGAAAGAGAATGGATGGCAACAATACAAAAGTCCAAAGATGCCTCCTGGAGCACAGCATTCAGAAACTGCTCTGCTCAGTGTTTTCTACGCTATTGAGGCTTGTCATGCAAATACGAGGTCTATAGTCAGAAATTAATTTCCTTTTACATTTGTCCCCTGCAGAACTCAGAGGAATGTGACCAGCTCATGAAAAAAGGAAGTTTTTCAGAAACTGTTCTTTCACTTTTTAAGAATGCTACATCACTTTTTTGCAAGGTATGAGAGGCCAAACCCCTGCAGATTTGAGAATTGCAGAGAACGGCACAGACTTTAACGTTAAAGTATCTGAGAGAGAGAAAGAGGTACTACACATGCACAGATGTGCCTGCACAGTCTTCAAAAGTTTGCAGAAGGCATCCATGGACCATAAATCAGCAATTACTTTTAGCGTGGCGATTTTGGAAAACAGCAACTAAAAAAAATCTCCATATGCAATACTTAACAGCCCACTGCTAATTATGACGTGGCATGCAGGGATTCAGAGTCTGCTGCACTGCAGCCTAGGGTGCTAGTATCGTAAACAACTCCAGTAGCTGAATGGGGACCAGACTCCGGTCAAAGTTATGATATGCAGTTCACTCAATCATATTGGAACAACATTTTTCAACAGTGGAACCACACTGAATGTCCACAGGGCAATGGGGATGCTACGAACTGGCCGTTACCGGTCAAATGATCACAACGCAGAGCATGCAGGCTTGCCACACGTACAGTGGTTCTGAGATGAACACAGATGAATGCAGGTCACACTCAGTGCCAATGCAGGTTAGATCTGAGAGATATTGGTACACCCAAAAGCTCAGACTAACTCTCTCACATCTCATTCCAGCTACACTGCCTGTGATTTCAGACTTCATTCAGTCACACAAAATTATTCCCTGGCCCCTCCCCAAACCCCCACTACTTCAGCAGCTTAGCTTTTATCATCTATGCTGCAGTGGGAACCCAAGCCTGGATGATCACCTAAGGTTACCTCCAAGACATGGCAAGAGACTTAGTCTTTTCACCTAGTGGACTGTAGATAGTGCCTTTGCCTGTTTAGCTCCAGACCTGCCCTCATGCATTCCGGTTAGCAATTAACTAAGTTCACATACAAAACTATCACTTACTTATCCAGATCTATATCAAGTGCCTTATATGGATCATTAGGATCTTTGTCATCTTCATCACTGGGCAAAGCATTCTGCAGGAGAGATAAAGAGACCATCCACTGAAAAAGCAAACCACAGGCAATTTCAAAACTAAAGCTTTACATCGCCCAAACCAGTTTAAGATTGTTAACCCTGGAACAGGCCAGCTTGCAGTCAAGCACAGTAAGTTATAGGAACAATGCACTTTAATGCAACATCTAGTTCCAAGATTAATTTAGAACAGAAAGCCATTCTTCATAAACTGCAGGATTTGAATTGCCGCTGTTCGATGTTGATTAAAGGAAATTTTAAGAACAAACACAGATTACATCATTAGCATGCGCAATTAATTATAGTCAGCTGCAAACCTGCTGACTAGACAGCAAGTTAACATCAAAGTGAAGCAGCAGAGCATAATAAATGAAGTGATTATTTGGACAGTGTTACTTTTATAGCAGTGATGTATACTGTTTGTTTTGTTGGGGTTTTTTTTGTTGTTTTTTTTTTGTTGTTGGTGGGGTTTTTTTGTTTTGTTTTTTTCTTTAAATGGTTTCAGTGGCAATTTTTGTCTTTTTGTGCACAAAAAGACAATCATTTCTCCCCCTGCAAAGAACAGCCTAGGACCATCTCAATCGGTCATTTTTTTTCAACAGCTTTGCAAGAAATCAGAGCTCTTGAACTGCAACAATACAGATTGGCTGGCAATTCTTGGGTAGAAATCTCTCAGGAAGAGCACACAGATAAACCCCACAACTCAGAGCACCAACCAAAGCAACTGACCTCTGGCATCTCTTCTGTTATGATATCGACATGGTGAGCTGGAGCAATATCCTCCTCACTCTCTGTGTGCAGAGAGTTATGGCGATGATGTTTACCTCTTTTCTCCTTTTTCTGTTTTTTCTTTTTCTTGTCTTTCTCCAGTTTCTGTTTATGCCTTCGCTCTTCTTCCAGTTTCACATACTGGTCAGACATAGGCATTCCTGTGGAGGAAGCCAAACTGCTTTCAGGCTACAGTCCACAGGGACAGTGATCACTGCAACAATACGTTAGGAGTGAACCTTGCTTCTAGTGTCTCAGAATTAGAAGGATCAACAACTCTCTATGCTTCCGTATCATCTCACATACGGCCCCTCTAGCACCAGCTTTACTATCACTCTCCATCTCTCCAGAAATAGGACAGAGCTCTACCCTGCTCCCTGATTTTTGTCCACATTAGCTGGATTACAAAGAGCCTCTAAACATTGATATTTTAAGTAGAATTGGTGCCACTGCTGTACTAATACTGACAACTTCCCACACTTTTGGAAAAATCTTTGTTACGTAAGCCTTAAATATTTGCACTTAGAACTCATCACTTGCAATGTACTGCACTTTATCAACAGCTTTTCAGTGCTATATCAAACCACTCATTAGATATACAACTATCTTTCGATTTTGAAACAAGATATTAGAACAGTATCTCTACCATTAGACTCCACTTAATGTCTCCTGATCACCTTCATCAGCCCTTTAAGACATTCCAAAGGTGACTGTTACCTACATGCAACAGTGGTTAGTTTACATGTTACAGACTTGGCTGCACAGTATACTTAATCACAGAATTACTTCTAATACTGTCTTGAGAGGAACTACACTCGGACTGCAAAGTACTATTCTCAAACACATGTAAGTTAAGGAGACATATTTAAGAGTCTAATGAAAGTATGCTCCTTGCCCTGAAAAACCTAAGGAGGAATTCCTAAGAATGAATTATTACTTCTGCTTAACTGAATTTCTGTAATTAATTTTAAAGATTAGCTGCACTTACCTGGGACTTTTAAGGGGACAGAAAGGTCGATCTGGACCACAGGTATATGTTCCACACCTGGAGTGTCTTGGTATCGCTGGGAAAATGAAAATTTTTTACATTCTGAGCATTGCCAGATACAAATCTGTATAAATAGACACATTTCAAAACATGAAGCAGTTTAATCCTTTAAGTGAACATTTTAACGGATAGGAATGGCATAGCTCTGCACTAAATCCTGTGTAGTAGCAGAGTGTATTTTTAAAATAGTTATCAGCTGGCTTTAAAGACCCTACTTTTAGCTACAGTTTTTTAATCCTGCTACTGCCCTGAAGAAGGATTGTTGCAACTCTCTGAAGAATTTTTGGTTTGTGTTTTATTGCTAATAACTTGCCACCTCAAAAGATAAATTTTGAGATTTCAGTTGAGGAAAATGGGGCAGTCCTTAGGATATACAGGGAATAAAGCAGGTTCCTTCCCTGGAAAAGGTGTTACGAAGGGACCACAATGACCTTTTGATCCATAAAACACACTGCATGTTCAAGAGGAGCATGTTCAAGCCTCAATCTCTCTTCGTTGCTCTTAATGAAGTGCCTGGCAATTTGAACCCTTCCATCACCCAGATTTGGGACAAACTACCTGCACAGGAATTTGTGATGCAAGGGCACAGAGAAGTATTTCTCTACAGCTTTTAGAGAGTCCTTGCTGAAATATAAAAACCGCGCTTTCCATGACAAGTTAATCCAGATTGTTCCAAACTACTCTGTAATGGGAGCTGTGACAATTACCACTTTCTTATTTCTAAATCCACCAGAGATTCACAGAAAGCTCGCTGCTCTTGTGGGATTAGGTCATTTGTGAGTTTCTCAGTACAAACAAGACTTACAAAAATAGTTGTGGGTAGCCACTCCAATTGGCACACTATTAAGTGATCAGAACTGCAGTGGAAATAATCAGAATGTCCCAGAGGGAAGCTGCAGCTCTGACATTCATTGGGCCTTCACACAGCAAGAGATTTTAATTCAGACTCTCTCACCTTCTGCGGGGAAGGAGAGCTTTTAATATAAAATGGGTTGTTTGCCTGTTCTTGTTTCCGGGCTTCTCGACGCTGAAAGCAAAAGAGTATTTGTAGTTAGACTGTTTGTTTATGAGCAAAGAGAGATAAAAGGCATCAAAGTGCCAAACGCAATCTCCCTGAATTTTTGGAACAATGCATAACTGCTTGCAAAAAGACTACAGCATACTAGGCTTGAGTATGACAAGCCAGTTTTGAGTTGCAAGATATACTAGAATATAATTATAAGTATTGTTACTACTATAACTATTATTCCTTAGAACAGCCTTTCTTTGCTTTTTAATTCTAGACTAGAGAAAGTAAATTCTGAAGACCAGATGTTGATGGCAATTCAAATGTTTCTATTTTCATTTTTGCAAAGAGAGGAAGACATGAAGATTCTTATCAATAAAAAGTTTTCTCTATGAAAACAAAAAAGTCAGAAGCAAGAAAGATGGTATCACTACTGAGAACAGTCACAATACAGTAATTCATAGAAGCTGCTAAAGTCCATGCGCAAAGATGCTGCTTCTTTTTCTGTTGATATAGAGCACACAGAATAATAGAAGTACACCAATGGAGGTGGTGTGTAAAAAACCAAATAGTTACAGAGCTTAGCACAAGTGTCCATCCTCAAGACCGTGTACTTTGAAGTGAACTGCACTAGACACCAGAGTTTACAGGTCAGATTTTTACAAAAGCTCAAAACTCCTAGCAAGAGCCAAGTTTTTATAGTATCCTGCTTCCACTTGGACAAGATAGGCAAGCTAGACTTCCAAAAGAACTTTATATCGGATGTATTCCACAATGCCTAAAAAAATACCTGTATTCAAATACATATATTTTGTTCACATCAAATCATCAGATTTCCTGAGCTATAGAGAGCTGAATGCCCCCCTGGCTACATGGAGAATCCACAACAGCTCCAACTGCTTCAGTAGCACTTACAACACTACTACTGAATTATGTAGGGAAAAGCATTTTAACATTCACTCACTCTGGCCAGTTCCTCTTCATCTATTTCTGGCTGTCTATGTCTGGAATGCCTTTGTTCCTCATCATGAAAAATTGTTTTGGGCTTTTCGTCTTCAGACTCACTGTCTGATGGAGGTTCATTGATCCAGGCATCGAGGTCCAAGCTGGTAAGAATTGCAGTAAACAAATAAATAGCTTGACTCAGTACCCCTGAGTATTTCAGTGTTTCTCATCATATACTTAGCTTTACTATTTAAGAGTTTAAAAGTTTAAATAAGGCTTTGGGAGAGGGAAGGAACCTTACCCCTCTGGAACTGGTACTTTCTTCTGTGCTTTAGGAGCCACAGGGTTCAGCTCACCAGCAAACAGGGCTATTACTTCCTCAGCTACAGGTACTTCTTTTATTTGTAGCTTCTGAATATATTTTATTAGCTGCAAGATGCAAGAAGCCTAAAAACAAATGCAGGAGTAGTTTCAGTAATATTAGCAAACTGAACAAAAAAAAAATCAACTGCAATGAATGTCAGCAGAAGATAACTGTTCTGCTCCGTTAAGGGAATTAAGGGAAGCAGCATAACTGCAGGTTTAGAGCGAATGTAAAAAATCCATGCTAACCCTCTCTTCTAGCTGTGTCCTTATGTGCTTACATAATTTTAAAATGAAATTGTTTTGAGTGAAATTCTTGCAAGCAGTCTTCAGAGGTGGTATTGAACTGGAATAAGATCTGGGCTCCGACATGAAATGTCATCACTCTTTCCAGTCCTCTAGTTTTAGAGCTTCTCTTTCACTGAGTTATACAAAGTGCAGAATAAATGCACCACTCCACTGATAACAATGGCTTATATAAAACGTGCACGTCCACAGAAAATTACATATACGCTCCAAGACAAATGAGAGACTTTGTATGATAAATTCCAAAGTAATTTTGTTCTCTTACCCTCTCCTGAACTTCTAGATCTGCACTCTGTACAAACTGAGGCAAACGCTCAATCATCAGCTGTGTAATTTCCTGAGCTGCTTCCTTTTCCCCAGATTGCTCTTTCTGCTGCAGGATGGATGCATAGAGCTTCACCATGTTCTGGACATAAACTGCCTGGATGTGGCCTGGTAGAGTTGTAACTTTAGGCCTCAACATTGCTTCTAAAGTTTGGTTTGCTTCCTCAAGGTGTCTAGAAAGATAGAGTGGACAGATGAAAGACAGCAATTGAGAAATTTCAACATTTCATCAGTCTTCATAGAGAAGAATTTTTCAAAAACCTCAGCTGCAGTACAAAGCGCTGCAGAAAGACAGGACAGACTACGAATACATAATAATTTGCTCTCTGCGTATTTTCCCCTTCCAAATTACAGTACAACACAGCACAGAAGAATTTACAGCTTTACCCTTTTACAGAAGGGGAGGGACACCTCAGTTTCCACCTTTACAAGTTCAGTATTCTCTCCATTAACTAAGCGTTGCACTTTTAAGTGCCAATGCCACTGACGGTCTGAATCTAGCAGGCCAGCTACCTTCCTGCCGTTCTGTACTTCACCACTCGCATCAGTGAGGTTGTATTTCCAATCATTTACTGAACAAAAATAAAATCTAGTAGGCAATGCTTAATATACAGAAAAGAATGCAGATCATAACACTTGTTTTAATAAATCTCATGCTCTTATTCAAAACTATCTGCTCGCGACTAAATGGAAGATGCACAGAAAAGTTACTGGTCCATTATGAATGGAAAGCTAAAGTTCTTTCAAATTAAAAATGTGATCAAACTGAAAAAGGAGAATATGTTCTCTTGCTTCTTAATCTAGAGTTTTCTTTGCAGAACTTTTTTAGTTAAATGAAGATCTGAGTCGTATCAGTGTTGCCTAAAAATATCGCATCTACTGTATGAATTTAAACTGGAACCAGTGTTCAGAGTGGCAATTACAAGAAGAGACACCAAACCAGATGACAAAAAGGAGACTACAGTATCACAGTCTGTCCAACTTACCAAAATGAAAGCTAGGTAAGCATGTGTATATGCAAACACAACCAAGAGACAAAAACATCTATTTAAGCTAAAAGACACTTGGCACAAGAACATTGAAAATCGTGCTACTGTGAGCACAGACAAGTTTTGAGCAAAAAAGATGACTTCTAATCCTCAGAAAGATTAGGTTCTGCAAAAACCTTTCAATAAGGGCAAAACAGGGAGGAGAGTAAAAACTATTTCAGTCAAACATGGTGATTGGACATTTTCTTTATGACATAAGTGGGGTTAGACCTTAATGGTTAAGGAGTTCCTTCAATGTCTTAAGATCTTACTGCTTCTACCCACAATTACGCCTTCCTGCATGAGCGGGCAGGACTACAGAGATAATAAAAAAGACCAGATATTCAAAATGAAGTACCTGTCTTGGCTAGAAACAGCTGAGGAGTCTTACAGGGTGAGGGAATGGGAAAGAAGCAATCATTTTGTTAGCCTTAGGGTGCATATTCTGGACTATCCTTCTCTCAAAAATACTTTTCAGTGACCTGAATCTTTGCCCGAAAGAAGCCGCTCAAAGCGCATCAGGCCTTCTGTTTGCACTTACTCAGAGAACTCCCCACATATCCAAGCAGCAGCATAAAGCACCTCACAGATGCCATTTCTCTGGGTGTTGCTGGCTATGAGATGAGCATTGTCCAGAAGCATGGCCATTTGAGAAACTGCAAATTTACGAATAGCTTTAACTCTTATAGCTACATCTAACATCTGAGCTGCTATAAGGTGCCCATGTCGTGTGCCTTCCAATCGGGTCAGCTCCACCAAGATGCTTATGTACCTACAAAAAGTGAAAGGGATGCAATTTTACCAGCAGACAATCATGCATTACCATTGCTGATGATCTCAAAGTTGACACATAAAAACACTGACCATTCAAAGTTTGTGATATATTGATAATTGGACTGACTACAAATATCTATGATTTTGGTCAGAAGCTCATCCCGGTATGTCGTCCCTTCTGCTTTATCCACATGAATCATCAGTTTCTTCACTATCTCCATCAAGTTCTTCTTCGATACCTGTTAAAGAGTTATTGAAGGATTGAACCAAAACTAAGCCATTTCCCATACTTCTAATTCCATTAAAGCAGCTGCTAGCTCTTTGATAGACCTCTGTCATGTGTTAACAAGAAATCAGAACCACCTCTCTAGGCCCCAGCTTCAGTCACAATTGAAAAAGGAACCTGTTTATTTCTTTTCCATGTTGTTATTAAAGCAGAGTCAGCACAAGTATACAAGACCATGCTGTGGGAGAGCTGAGAATCAGAATTTCTAGCAGCAATACAGAAATCCAGGAGAAAATGAATCTTCTACTTCTGCCAGAGTAGCATATTTAATAGTTTAAAACATTTCTGCTTCTAAACAAAACAAATTTAAGAGTCATTAACAGCCAACAGAATTCTAGCATTTCAAAACATAGCTGTATTAACTTGCTCTGGAAACTTATTTGTCTACATAAAGCAACCAAAATATTCAGTAAGTATCAACAGTTGTTGCAACTTGCTGCTTCCAGCTATGATCTCTCAATAGGTATATGTTAAAGACACCACTAACAAAAAATCTATGTAATAGTATTTCTACAATCATTTATTACACAGCACTCTTCCTCAGAGGCAGGGATGAACAAATTGGTAGACTCTTTCTCCTAGGTTATCTTTTGACTAAAGACATAACAAGCAGAATTTAACCTCCAGGAACTAAGAACGAACTCCAATTCTCTTTGCAGCAACATTAAAACCACTGTCCTGATCAAACTTAATGAAGTTATTCTCATCTCATGAGGAGTACCAGACAAAAGGCATCTTCCTTATTTTTCACTTTCTCCTTTAAAATAGGAAGCTATGAGACATATCTGTCATTACCCTTTTGTGCATGTATGTGAGGGGGGACAGACTCTTGAGTGAAAGGCACTTTACTATATAAACCATAGCCCTTTCAGAGACCACACATTGTCACTACAAGATTGCCCCTGTAGCCTATGCACATTTTATAAACTGCCCTGCACAGCTGCAGAAAGCATGCACAAAACTGGTGGCACACAGGAGACCAAACAGAATGAGATTCTGTACATGTCATTAAAGGGCATAACAAAATCTACAATGAAGGGCAAATCTGATGACAAAGTAGCTTAAAGCTGCCTTCTCCTGTTGTTTCAGAGTGCTCCAGACCACTTCTCTAAGACTTCAGACTTCCTTCTCCTAAGACTTTGCATAACTTATGTCAACCTGAACTATGGTATGCTGCAACATGGACCGCAACGCAGAACTGTACAGTCCTATCCAAAGAGGCCCATGGTTCACTTTAAACCTAGACTAAGGACGAGCAGCTAAGGCTTAGGCATGAGAAAAGCAGCCTTCTGGGTGACTTCCACAGAAAACTCAGAAACTCCTTCCATTTTTTCCTGAATCAAAGTTTTTAAAGCCCTCTCATGCTGTGACAGATCTTTGATTTGTCGTAAGTGCCAGAAAAGATATGGGAGTTAATATCACAAGACTACTGGGGAGAGGGGAAGAGAAAGTTGCATGTTTTTCCTAAACATCAGCCTCCTACAGGGTCACGGGGGCTGGAGAGGAAATGAAATACATTAGAAACATACCATGCCATACAGGAGATCTAAAGCTCTGAGTCGGATAGACTCATCTTTGTCATCCAAACATTGGAGAATGAGATCCTTGTGAGATTGAACTGATTTAGGATGCGTTTTCAGGATTTTGGACATAGCTAACAGTCCCAGATACTTCACTGTGAAAGACAAAATAAAACTTCATTCCAAATATAGAAACGCTGTTTTGTGTTGAGCATGAAATCTTAATACTGAGTGCTTCTACTGAAGCACTCAAATACACTCAAACACTTTAATACACTCAACTTTAATACACTCAAAAATCTATGATGAGGAAGAGAACTTTTGAGAAACAGTGTATCACAGATTACGGTCTTTAATTTCATAATCTCATATACAGGCACATAATTACATATATATTCTTCATTTCAGTCATCTTGTACCTCAAGTTTTATCATTGCACTAACAGGACTGGTGCATTAAGTAGCAGCCTTGTTATCAATGGGAAAAATTCATAAGGCAGGAAAAAGGTTTGCACAAAAAAGGATTTCCCAGTGTTCTCTGCAGTCACAAAAATAACTTACACTACAGAATACCCCTCACTACTTTCCAAGCAGAAAGTTTATAAAAAGGGAAAACCCAGCGCATGGAAAGTGTTTTAGATTTACAAAACCACAAACAGCAGTAATAAATAATCTCACTTGTTTTAAGAAAAGCTCATTATAAAGAAGCGCTCACTATCAAAAATTATCTCCACATTTAAAAATCCAGCAGTTGTTTACAACGTACCAGGCACTACAATACTGAACAAGCTACAGCTCGTTGCTCTAAGACTGCTGCAATTTCTCCCCAGTGGTTGGTTGCTAAAAGCTTCCATGAAGACAAGCAACATACTTACAGTTCTGGTCAGAATCTTCTATCAATATCCTTAACTTCTGAACACAAAGCTGGAAAAAAGATCCCGTCATGCTTATTACAAGCCTTAAAAGTCTTAATTAAAATAACTCTTCATAAAGTTTATTCAATACAGAAGGAAGCATTCTGACCAAGACCCGGGGCCTCTACTAAGAGGGTCTTGTTGCATTAACAGATTTCAAAACAAAAGGAACCTCTGTATGATTCTATTGATAGTAGCAGCTGAATAAGAGAGTCAGGAAAACTCTAAATGAGAAGAATCTGCATTTTAGAGCAAACTAAGTAAGAGAATTTATACAGGAAATGCTTCAGTCTGTAAGTGAGTGAGAGGGCTACAGGGAGCTATTGCTTTAACTTTTGGCAGAGGAACACAATCCAATTTCTCCATGGCACTTGGTATTACACAGTAGAGCAGAACAAATAACCCCCACCATAACACAGTAGAGCAGAACAAATAACCCCCAGCAAAACCCAGTGTTGTACCTGGATGCTAGCGCTGTGATTAGGCATCCCAGAGGACAGAGAGATCAAAACTGAAATACACAAGCACAAATTTCAGTTAGTAATTCTGTGTTCTGAATGAATGCAACAACACAACACCTAAAGGTCAAGAGCTAGCTCAGCTCACAAGGAAAGATGCCAATTTATTTTGTTGTTTGTCTGTTTGCTTGGACTTTTGGGGGGTCTGGGGAGAGGAGAGAAGGTTGTGACACAAACTATAGTTTCATATACCTTAAGAGTAATAATAGCAGGGCAGCAAAAAAAAGTGTAAAGGTAGGAACTGCTGGAACAGCCAGGTCAAAGCTGCTTTTCATTACGCTTTGCTCTCGTTAAGGTTTACTTTACTGATGTCATGTAGCAGTCAAGACTGTAAATATGTCATCAGCTACTGTATAGATGAATTTTTAAGAGTGCACTTCCCTAATGTAACAAGATGCAGCAACGGATCCTAGAGTTTAATGTAATTAGATTGGAGCTTTAATCAAGCCAGCAAGAGACTTGAGGCACAAATCAGGTACCACTGTTGATTATATTGGACCTTTGCAAAGCTCTGGCAGCACACAACCCCACAGCAGAAAAGGTGGCGTTATCTTGTTAACTGCTGCTGTCATATAGCATGTCCATGCCAACATCAACTCTTACTGAGCAAGTCACACATGCTGACCTTAGTGACTAATAAGTATAGCGGCATTTTGTTCTCCGTAATCCTGCAAAGCTACATTTCAGAGACGGCGTGTTGGATGCTATCATTTCAGGTCACGCAAAGAGCTGGCAGGTGCAAGGTGCTGCTCTAATGCAGGCACACAGCTTCACATCTCATTTTCTGAATTTGAGTTTTACATTACAGTCCCTGAGGTGTCCTGGGTGTGTGAATTTCTCTTTGACCCACAGAATTATCCTACTGTATCTCAGTGAAGCACACTCTCATCCACAACGGAATTAACCTCCGTGTTATTTTTTCCCCCCAACATAATGTCATCTCACATCTCCCTGAAGGAATGAACGAATACAAAGCAAGTGAGAGATCACCCTTTCCTCTTTGAACTGACCCAATACAGCAAGTTCCTGCATCATTACCCAAACTACCCACAAGAGACAGGCTTGTGGCCAAACTGTGGATGTCAATAACTTTCTACTTCCACACTATGACAGGAAAAGTGCCAAGTCTGAGCTAGAATACTGTTATCCCTTTTTGCCTTTTCTTCTCTTTTCATCCCCGTTATGGAGTTCACATCCCTTCCCCAGAAATTGAAACTGTAAATCAACGATTCCAATTACCTCCTTTAAGGAATTACACCAAGTTTTTAAGCTGTGAAATTGTAGAATTAAAAAATAAGTCTGCTCCCTCATCACATAAGAAAACTTTGTCAAAGTTTCCATGAGGCACCACTCTTTTTAAATTCTATTGCTGCTTGTATATTTTGTAGTTCTAGCAACATTTAGGAGCTTGCATATAAACAATCACTCATTGTTTGTACTTCGTTTCAGCCTTTAGCAAATACAACGTAGCTGTAGTAACTTAGCCGCATCGACTGACAACAAAGGATTTCAGTTACAGTTACACAGTAACACAAATCAAAAGTTTGCCAGGCAACTTATTTCAGTTATAAAATACATTAAGTTAAAAAAAGATTTACAGGTGGTGTTAATTGATGACAAAGTTCATCATGTTTTTTTCTAGGTTACAAATTTCAGTTCTCACCTGCTATTACTGTGTTCACACATTCATATAAGAGAGACATGGCAGAGGTGCTGAAACAGAAATCAAGTATTTTAAATAAGGAATAAAACCGGCACATTTTGAAGAGTTGTCAGCAATATCTTGGAGCTAGTTAACACCTTTAATTACACAAGAAATTGCCAGTATTCTGTTCTATATACCTTCAAACCAGATGAAATGATTCTCACTTAAAAACTGTTGGGGGGAGGAAGGGCTACTCTATGTTTAAAAAAAATAATCTTCTCTGAAAAGAAGCAAGTAACAGCACTGTAACACAAGGAATGAGGAAGGAAGCAGTTACTCAAAACCTCAGTACCAGTTACAGAGCACTGAAGCAATCTTGTCCAAGGATCAAATCAAATCCTCTGCTCAAGGTCAAAAATTCACAATAAGGCCAGGCAGATGGAGAACCTCAAGTCCCTCTCTCCAAAGCGAACAAGTCATGCACAAGCACCAGACTGTTCTGGCATGCAGGTACACACTTGCTCACCCCTGTGAGGGAGCAACCCATTTTCAATGTCTGATTCCCCCCAAAACTTAAATTCAAGGCAACTTTTGCCAGCTGAACACACATACAGTGCACACATTTGAAATTCTGAGGATTTCAAAGTTACTTACAAATCCTGATCTACACAAGAGGGAGGCGCAGCGAACCTCACAAATAACAAAGGAGCAGACTCCAGAAACAAGGTCTGCAAAGGTAATGAGCAAACAACTCTGCAGGCAGCAGTCAGAAGCGATACCGTGAAGGTCACTCAGCACACCATATACGTGACTCTAGTACGCTCAGAACCAAGACAATCGTTTTTGCTCCCTATGCACTTTGTGGTGGATGGCAGGGTGGTTTGCCTTATGCGTAAGTGATATGAGATCCAAAGTGACTGAATGGAGACCAAACCGAAGAAGATTAAGTCCTCACAAATAATAAAATGAATGACTCATGTGGGAGTTGGGGAGAGGAGGTAGAGGCAGGATTGAAGACATACTGTCCATCTTCCTGCTTTTTCTGGTGAAATACTGTTTCTGGTGAATTTGTATCTATTTGTTACTGCTGCAAAAACCCTCTTTAGGTATTTGGATGCAAGGCTGCTGGCTCGTCTGCTCTGAACCAGCCTTAAAGGTATACTAGGAGGACGGACAGAAATTGGTTGGCTAGAGCTGCTCTCATGGCTACACAGATATCTGTTTAAAGTTTGCTCATTCCCATTTATCTTCTTGCTCTGTCACATGAAGAGAAACAAACCTTTTAATTTAACAACTCATGCATAAAATCACACTTTTTTTAATAACTGGGAAAATACATGTATTCCCTCCAAGACATCTACTTTCTGATTTCAGTTCAGAATTCGATCCAAAACACCACCACAAACTAGATTTAACAAGGGACAAGGAAGTATTGTCACATTTATCTAATCTATATTTAGGACATATATTAAAGGAACCTCTTCCAAAACATGTCTGGGCTGACAAAGGCATGAGAAAGAACTTTAATATACTCCTCATCATGCTGCTTTGGTGGGTAAGGCACTTTCAAAAAAGTCAAGAGCCAAATGTGTGTAGGTGAACAGAAGAGGCAAATATTTAAGCCAGAGTTTTTACATGTTCTCCATAGCCATCTCTGGCTTACAATGAAGTGAAAGGAAAGCAAATTATTCCAAGTTTCAAGCACACTTGGGAGAAATTCATGCTGACAGTCAGACACCCAAAGACTTTGCTTTAAGGTATTTTATCTCACTCAGGTTTTTCATGTGATTACCTTTTGATACTTGAAGCCGATAGATCGAGACTCAAGAAGAATTTCAGAAATCCGCAGACCGAGCTACTGACCTACCTAACAGGCACCAATCCTGAATGAACAAAGTAACACTTGTTATACATACCTATGGATGAGGTTAGTCAGAGGCTCAATCAGTTTCTTTCCCAGCCTGGGTTCTAATGGAGTAAGAGCACCAAACTATGAAAAAAGAAGCGCAGACAAGAAAGTGATTTAACAGCTGCTTAAAAACATGATTTAAATTGCAGCTCATTATATTTAAACCAAGCTATATTAAAATATTTTTCTCTCTTCCGTTATGTTCACAAACACTAGAAAATATTCCTGGTTTCTTTTTATTCCGATTTAATGGTAACTATACCTCCAAGCAAGAAATCTATTTTCTCACCCAAGGCAATTTAATGAGAACCCCAATCCTGCAAACATAGATCCGGAATACTTGCCAGTTTTATAATTTTAATGAGAACCCAATTATTGGTTGACGACGTCATCAACTTGAAAAAGAGTGGAGCAAGGGAAAGGTAGTTTTTGGGATTGCGTCGAGCCAGCTCACAAATAACATTTACTGCAGCAGACTGCACACCTGGGAAAAAGAAGTGGGAAAAGCAGAAATCTAACCACCGCCTTAATTGTAATTGAAGTTTCTGGTGCAGAACCCCCAGAACAAAAGCAACTAAAGATTCAGGCTTGTGTGTCAAGAGGAATGGTTCAGCCTCAATACC
Source organism: Calonectris borealis (assembly GCF_964195595.1). Taxonomy (NCBI): domain Eukaryota; kingdom Metazoa; phylum Chordata; class Aves; order Procellariiformes; family Procellariidae; genus Calonectris; species Calonectris borealis. Next base: position 492,370 of record NC_134339.1, on the reverse strand, counting down.
AACTAAACGCAAGAATGCAAAAACAAACTGAGAAAGGATTTTATTTAATTTTGGCTATTTTCTAATATATCAGCAAGCTGGGTATCCGCTTTGGGTCCAGTATTAGAAAGAACAGGACACTGCCAGCCTCCTTCTGCCTTTACTGTGGATAGCTTGTTTGTGGGACACAGACAACATAATGATCAATAATCCTACCCACCATAAAGTTTCCAAACACTCTTGCTTCTTTGAAATGTATTATTTAGACATGTTTAAATACAACACAAAAATAATGAATCCTTAAACAATCTGACTGGACAGGTTCATTCCCTTCTAATTGCTCAGCCTCTAAATTGATCGTTCTCTATTTGGAACCTTTTAATCTAGATAGTCTGGGTTTTCTAGTAGAGAGCAGTCCTTTCCTCCATAAAGCATAATAGGTATTTTCTTCCTCTGTTTGCAGGTGAGGGGTGTGTGTGTTTTCCTTTCTTTAAAAACACTGTCCCTGGAAGATGCATCTTACATGCCCACACCAAAGTAGACCAGTACACGCAATTAAATTTCTCCCTCTAAACACACATGCAAATCAACTAGAGATCACAGAACTGCATTGCACAAAGAGTTCTTGAAACAAGTGTATGGCATTTTGGTTTAGTGAGGGAAGACCAGCACCTTCCAGGAAGACTGAGTAGAAGTGTGAATATGATACAGAGCAATTGCAAATCTCCTGTGCTGCAGTTGAATTGCACTGACACAGTACTGAAGGGCCCAAACAGCAGTCTGGACTCAAAGTTTAGATTTAAAAAATAGAAAAAAAAATACTAAGTGATGTGAAATTATTTTAAGTACATCCATTGCACAACAATAGCTGCAGCTTTGTAAAAGAGCACAGGAAACAACAACAACAAAAACCCAAACCTTGAAATCAACTGAAATATTTTCAATAGCCAAGCTAAGTAAGCAACAAACCAGGAATCATTAAGTAGCTTTGTCCCATGAAGGTTTAATCCACTGATATTGTTTCAATAGCTTTGGGTTTGAAGTAAGAATTGGACATTTTAAAGAATGTATTTTTAGTATGGCAACATCTGTCAAAACTCTCATATGCTCATCTACCTATTAAACAGGCGAATCAGTACCCAAAAGGTGATTACAGCATTCTTCATGTATTCTTCTCTCCACAAGCTCTAAAAGCACGTACACCTAGATGTTTTGGAGGAGAAGTAATTTACTAAAATCCACTCACCAGGATCTGGATCTTCAAGTTTCTCTTTAAGGCGAGGAAATGCAGGACGGAGGGACTCTGGGTATTTCAAAAAAACTTTGTACATGATTAACACTGCCTTCTTCCTGATATAAGGCTTTGTATGAGACATCTGTTAATGAAACAACTGCAATCAGGCTCTTAGCAAATTTGTGTTTCCAGAGTTCTTCTCAAGGTCCTTCTAGGAGACTCAACTACTTTTCAAAAACTCAGCTTTGAGGGGAGAGCAAAATATTGTCATTTATCACCAAAACTAACAGAAATTTCACCAAAACTAACAGAAATAGAGGTAATCCTCTTGAGCTAACTACGGTCTGTAAAGGCTCTCCAAAAACCCCACAAGAACAAAGCGTCAGTTTTCACATGTAACAGTTCTAAATTTAACGGATATTTACCAGATTTGAGCAATTTAACATTCTTTAATTACAGGAAAAAGTTACTTCAATCTTATCAACTCACCAGTGTCATGATGTCATTTGCCAAGTCCCTGGCAAGATCTGGAGTAACAAAACAGGACAAGCCAGTCAGTGCAACTCCAGTATCATATTGGTTAGGGCTACTCAGATCCTAAAAAAGGAAAAACAGGCTCAAAAATTTAAGATCACACAGGATGTTAAGAAACAATTTTCTCAGTGAATTTTATTCACTCAACACAAACGAAGTAGAGCTTCTACTTCATGGGAATATTTATATCAACTATTAACAGAAATACCCTCCAACACCTGCTAAAATACAGCTATAGCCTGGGGTTTAATAATGGGCATGAGGAATCATAATTAAACAATAGATGGATGACTGCAACATAAAAGCAATTAGAGATATCGTACATTGGTGGTATTTTAGGAATGACAAATAATTTTTAAAAAACTCATGACACAATCACAAACATGTTTAAACTCCTAAAAAACTGGTATTACATACTAACCCTGCTAAGTCAAAGCCCAACTGTTACCAGCTTCACTAGGAACAGGCACTCCTGTTGAGGGCTTAACAGTGCCCTAGCTTAATCTCTGTAGTAGAGAAATGAGATTACTTTCCTTCCAAGCTGCTGGCAGCACCATAACTTTCAGTCCCTAAAGACGTAACACAAGCTAGGGTGTAGAATACGTTTTATTGGTCAAGTTTTCTTGGACTTACTTGTAGTCAGTATCCTACATAGTCCTACATAGCCTTTCAGGTATTTCCAAGCTTCAGACTCTTAACAATATTAATATGCATATCTGAGTATGTTCAAATATAGATTATAAAACCAGACCTCATTGAATGCAGAGCACAGGATCACTCCTTAATTGCAGTTATACGAAGGGAACTGCACAGAGCATTCCCACATGGACTACCGGAATTAACTGTCCAGATTCACGTGTACACAAAGGCTGCTGTAGGAGAGCTAAACATAGCCAGCCCTTCAGGGTCTGTGCCATTTGCATCTCATTTTAAAACCTTTTGCAGGTGGTAGGAAATTAGATTGTCCTTTAAGAATAATGAAATCTACTTCTTAAGGAGCAACAAAACTTTGCAATTCATTCTGGCTTTAATGTATTTTGAGAACTAATAACCTCTTAAAATACAAAGTTGCTAGATCAATGAAACATGGAAAAGCATCTTTATTTATGCCTTTAAGTAAAAACTCAGGCACAAAAAGGAAGGAATAGCCTAGAAAGTGACTGAAATTCAGTATAATAAAATCTCCGTAATAAAGAAAATGGATAGACATTATCAAAAATATGCACTTGTCAGAGCAGAACAGTTTAAAAGGTAAAGGGAAAAGCACTAGTTCTTTATGAAAGATACTGGATAACATCTCACTGATCTTTTTTCAGCAAGTAAAAGACATTTTAGCTACTTAGATGGTAAAAATATAGGCACATCTTGTACTGATCAGTCAAGTTTTAAAGCAGTGATACTTTAAAAAATTAAACTTAAGAGCTTCAAAAATATATCTGTAATCTGAAGAATAGGAAAATAATCCTGCAACCCAATGACTCTGAAAAACTCAAGTGATAAAGCTGAATGAAAATGAATACAACACACTTTGGTACGTTAATACAGAACACAACTTTACATATACTCTTCACCATTTTTACACACAATTATGCCAAACAAGTCAAAAGCCTGATCTGTTATTACCAGAAGAAAACAGGCCCTCACAAATAGATATTTTGTGGAGCCAGGTGAATGCAGATTTTACTTCAGGAATGGGGACATTTTTCTTACCCATTACATTCTTATAAGGGCTGCCTAAGAGACTAGTAATATTAACAAAGGTTACTGTTGTCACCATTCACATTTTGTGATGAATACACATAGAGAGCTGGTATGAGACAGCACGAGAGAAGCCCGTGGACAGCTCCTGAGTATTTCATTAATCCTTCAGCTTGTGGAATAAGAGTAGTGACAGAGAGAATGACAGAATTCTACTTAAACACCTTTAGATTCCTAAAAGGGAAATACTTCATACAGATTTGAAAATACAAGTAGGGAGACATTGCAAGAAAAAATTAAGAACCGAAGTAAAAAGTTTACCTTTCGGATCTGATTAGTAGTCAACATAATTACATCAGTCCCTTCATGAAAGCACTGAGAGGCAGCTAGGTAACCGATTCTCTGTAAAAAGGCAAGGAGAAAAAAAAAAATTAAAAGTACATTTAGACAATGTTTAGATGAACAACAACTGGTAGCTTCATGAGCAATTTTAAAAAAATGAACAATTAGACAGGAGGTTTGCATAGCAGAAAAGATATGACAGGGTTCTCTATTCTTTCCCAATATAAATCCCCTTTTCTAATCTCAGACAAGTAACATCTCCAGGGATAATACATCTATCTTAAGGATATTAAACTAGCTTCATCTCTACATTGTGGTTCAATGACCACAAAGATGTAGAAATAAAGCAGGAGTGTCAGTAGGAGAAATGGAGAATATTACATATATTTTGTCTGTGTTGCATTTAGTACAAAGCAAGAGTAACACCCCTTGACTCCCGACTTTCAGGTACTAAAGCTCAATTTGGAAACTATTCCTTATGAGGTAACATTCTGCCCCATTTGGCAAAAAAGGTCTGCAACATAGAGCATGAACAAGACCTTTCAAGAAAAATTAAAAAGCCAAATATGGCTGCTACTAGGAATCTTAGGTGGTCTTCACATAAAAAAATACTCTATTTTTTCACAAAAGATATTTGACAGCTATTGTCAAACATCTGGTGGAAAAAGCCTACGCTAGCAGGTCAAGTATTATCCATATACTAGAAACAAATACAGTCTACTTCCTTTACGTATTGAAGAAAACAAACCAAAAGATGACATATACCAACACATTCATTAAATACAGTAATGAAACAGCTTGGCTAGTACAGTTGTAGTTACATAAAGAACTCACTTTGAATGTAAACTTCGATGCACTCATGACTTCAATAATATTGAAAGCAGCCCAACTGATGTCGTAGCCCAGCATCTGTAACTGTGAGCAGAGAAGCCAAGATAACAAACTTCTGAAATGAAAGACTCAAGAAAATAGATAAAGATATCTCAGAAAATTGAAGCTGGAACAAGAGCCCCAAAATAATACTATAAGACATCTCAAGTTTGAGTAATGTTACATTCTATACCACTTGCAGTAAGTGAAAGAAGTCTCAAAGTTCCACCAGAAGCAAGTTTTAAATAGTTTGCATTTATTCCAGGTGCTACCTATGCAGTTACATAAGCATCATTGTGAAGGGTTTTTCCCCTGGATTTTTTTTTTAAGTAAAAACCAGAACAGAACCACAAAAATAGTTCTTTAACAGTATTTCCCTCCTCTCCTTGACAAAGGACTGCGCAAAGAGAAACAAACACCAGTTTCAAATGCTCATGCAACTGTGTCATAAGAAACAATTCAGTTGAAAACAACTTTTTAAATTGGATTAGTTTTAAATCAGATCAGCTTCCTGACCTATCTCAATAAAATAAAATTGTACCAATGCTAGTACCAGCACAATGAACAGAATGGGAATATGCAGTCTCTGATGTCAGACACATGTGGGAGCGTTTTCACCTGCAGCCGGCACTTACAACAGTCTAAGAAACTGCAGTCTGAGAAAAGTAGGCATTCAGACCAAAGACTAGCTCCTAGTCAGCAAGAAAGAAAAAAAAAAAAAAGATGTGATTACATCATATCCCAGCAAGGCACTTACATATGTAAGTTTGCAGACTGCATTTGCTTTCACGGCAATGTTATCCTGCTTCAGCTCCTGCTTGATCTCATCGATGCACTGGGAGATGTATTTTGCCTGAGGAAAACAAAAATTTGTGCTCATTTACCAGTTTTGTTGGGGGGAGAAGCAGTAGAATTCAACATTTGCAAGCACCAAGTCTCACACACATACACACACGCTATTTAGGTAAGCACTTCATTCTGACGAAACTACTCATTAACAAGAAACATCACAACTCTACTACAAAACCAAAAGTACACCGAGACATTTCTTCAGTGGTTTCCCTTCTCGCAATTACATTGTTGAGTCCAGAGCTGTAGTTTCAAAGATTTGTGAAAAAAAGGTGTTCAGTGGAGACTGTGTATCTAGGGGACTGAACAAAACCTGAGTTCCACTGTTCCTAGAACATACACTAATCACTTACCTCGATGGGAAGTCAGAGATCACCCATTCATTACGTGTCTAGAAAAAACTATGTCAAACGCTATTAATAGCCCACAAATTTAAGGCGACTAATGAAAATCCTATGAGTTACTCTTCTTTTGGGCACGCTGTACGCAGATGTCACTGCAGATGTGCACCCACGAACCCCTCACGCCTGAAGAGACACAGCACAAGTCTCGTACGGGGTGCAGGTACTGCTGGCTGTAACCCTTGCCGTCCTCCTCAACCATGGCAAGGACATCCCCTCCCTGGTTCACGACTTAGATGAGCAATTTTGCCATTTACACATTTGGTAAGCAACAGTTATTTGCATGAATTTCTCAGTAATTCAGAGAGCCAAATGTCACAATGTTTACATTTAAATCTTGGTCCTTCATTTCTTTCCAAACAATAATGTCTGTGCCTGTGGGAGGGATGTGGCAAATGCATGATTTAAAAATATCTTTACAGATTTTACTTTAGAAGTAGGCTTAGATCAGTCAGAGACTCTTCCAGTTCATAATTAATTATAATTTAAGTAATGAAGGTATCTGCTACAGAAATAATGCAAATTTAAAAGCAGAGAAATAATCTCTCTTTAGAAAGCCACACATGTACCAGGGCATTTCACATTCAATATAAATAAATCAACTGCCAGAGGAACCAGGTCAGAAACAGATTACCTAGTTCCAAAGAAAAATCCTGCCTGAATACCATTACCTTCCACCAAAAAGATATTTTCAACATAGAAATCTACTGGCCTGCCTTTAGTTAACATTTCTCCCCTTTACACTAAATTTTGTGTATTATCCCAACCATTCGACTGGTCTTTTACAATGTCCTAGAGTAAGACTCATGCTTAAAGTCATAAAAGTTTGCTGCTAGAAGCAGAGAATGTTATTTTTAATAAATAGCAGCTGACAATAAAAAAATTGTACAAGGGCTGTAGTGCAAAGAGACAGTGCAATGATCCAGGCGAGGAAAGGCAGCAACTGAATTTTAATGCAGGGACTTCATACCCCAACCAGCAGTCATGTAACAACAATTTACATTGCTATCATTTAGAGTCTAGCGATACCAGAATTAGAATCCATCATCAGGACGCACGGTGAATACACATAATTCAGAGCAGCAGCAGCTTCACTGGTTTAACAGCTTCTATATAAGCAGAATAATTATTTGGCTTTTCTCTCAAACCTCACACTTACGGAGGGATAAAAGCCAGCTCCTCCAGGGCACGGGTGAGCTCAGGTGGAACCATATTTGTTATTTTGAGACTTTTAGCAAAAGTCTTTGTTGACCTTCATGGAGCTCCTGTCTGCCCCATTCCTGCAGGTCCCTCAAACAGCAGCCCTGCTCTCCAGCATAACATAACTCAGAAGGTCTGATGAAAGAAAGCTGGCAAATTAATTTACTTGAAGAAATTTAAGGTATTCCTAAATGCCTGCATTTGGGGTAGAAATACTATCTTTGCAATGGGAATTTTCATGTTAAGGCAGGGCATCCTAAACACCAAACAACCCTTTCCTCTACAGAGATACCCATCTGTCCTCCTGGATATGCGCTAGTGGATCACATCTGCCAAAACTGGAGATGGCATTGCCCCTATATGCTTAACAATGTAGCGTCCAGGTGACTTCTCCCAGGAAGCAGAAGATTTGGGATTCTAAACCCATCGCCTGAGAGTGATTCAGGTCCAGACAACTCCCAAACTTTAGTTTAAACTCAAGAGTTTAAACTAAAAAAAAAACTTCTGAGAGTAGAAAACACACACTTGATCAGAGATGCTGAATGACTTTTATGATATGCAACTGACCTACAAATACATTGTACCTAGCTTTGAATATTTTATGCACACATAAGAGCACACTGGAATAGCGTCACCAAATCCTTCACGTGTGTATCTCATTGCCACATCTTGGTCAGCAAGGTCAGCACTGGTTCTCAGTGCAGAATAGGAACATGCAGGTTCTCAGTCTTTATGCCCATAACCAGAAAGCATTATTGTCATTTCCCATAGCATCTATCCCAAAACTATTTAAACATTAGCTTACGTTTCCTGAAAACCTCTTGGGAGTTGAACACAAACCACTCTGTGACCAGGAGGGGAAAAAATAGAGTATGGAAAAGCTCAATAACGTACAGCCCGGCACAGCCCAATACAGGCTTCCAAGCCACTAGCCACACTCGATGGCCCAGGCAGCCTGCAGGCAAACCCCTGTCTACCAGGTAGTCTAACATAATGAGCAGCTTCCTTTAAAGAGGGTGGAAAAGTATATTACAGAACTCAGTCAGATCTGAAACTAAAATAGGGGATTTTGAAGAGCAGAAAGAAGTCCTTCCAAAATAGCTGTACTTCAAATCCTAAAAGACTACAAGGAATGAAAGAGCCTATATATAGAAAGTTTTAAAGGATCAGCAGGTATTAACTTTTTGTTAATCTCTGTGGAGCAGCACTGTCATGAATGAGCAATATGAACAAAACTCATCTATTTAGTCTCCCACTTAAATCTGAAACCCAACCACCACACCCCAGCCAGATTCCCTACCACATTTAACATCTACATAAATATGAAGAAAACAAGTACACATGCACAGATCTTTAGCGAAGCTCTTCCCCGGTCTCTGGCTGGTGGAATTGCTGACTTCTGCAAAGCACCGGGCAGGAGGCTGCACCAAAGCATTTTCATGCTGACCAATACCCTCAGGCCCCACACTGCAGCCTGCAAGCTGTTCAATTCAGACAGCCAGGCTAGACAGTGACAGGGAGAACAACCACTTGATGCAATGAAGAAAAAAATGGCAGTTGCTCAGCAAGGCCTAAATGTTTGCAGGAAAAAAAAAACCCCACACATTTACATACAGGACAAAATCTGGATATTTTTCCCAGCATTGATTCACTGATAGTTTTTGCATAAATCTTTCTAACATAGCAATTTCCTAGTGTGGTAATTAAAAATAGTACTTCCCAGGATATAACTCAGTTTTTCCTAAAATGCTTTTGAGATCCCATGAAGAAAGGAATGCAAACGGAAAATACTTCAGAATTCACTTATACTCAGAGTATTGATTAGAATATCAATATATTTCTTAACTATTAATTCGTTACTAATTCTGTGACAGTCTTATTTGAAGTCTTCCCGGGATGCTACTCAATTGCTCACACATTTTGGCCAGTCAGCTGAGAAGCACTTCTAAGTCACAATATTTATAGACCTTTGGACATTCCCAGCCAGACTGCTTTGAGCAAACAAGGCAATTATAAGGAAGCCTTTCACTCCCGGTGTAGTTGAGAACAAGCAGAGCCATTAAGCGAAAGAACACCCTCAGAAGGATGGCAATCCAGGCAAAGCTGCAAGTCTGCAGTCAAAAGCTGAAGGGCATATGATAACACAGGGAAAAGAGCTGAGAGGAGCTCTTTTATTCGTGCTAGGCTGCCAAGTGGGAAAGGAGCCCTTTCCCAACTCAGTGGAAAAAGCTCCTTAATGAAATGCTATAGCAACCACTTGGGTGATTGTTCTCTCTCGCATATCCTTCAGAAGGAGGAAGATTACAGAAACACACTCGGAGCAGCGCAGCTAAAACCCAAGTAAAGCATGCAGATGTTAGCAGTAATTACTCAACAAAGCTGTGAATACAGCACAAAGTCGTAACTGCCATTTCTTAAGATATTCCACCAAACAGATGCAGTAAGCACTTTATATCCATTAACAAAATACACAAGCTAATTTTTAAAATAAGCCCAAATTCCTCAAGAATTCCAAGATCTCACCCAGAAAATACGTGCACTTGAACTAGTGTGAGTGGCTAAAATATGAATGAAAGTATCAAGAATCAAAGACACAATCCCTTTGAAACAGAGGGAGGGAGGAAGGGAAAAGTGGGTCATGGTAAGAAGCCAAAATGTCAGTTTATAGGATTTTTCATTTCCAAAGCCATGGTTTTTTAAAAAAACTTTGAAAAACACTAAAACTTTATTCCAAGCTCCAGCCAAGACAGGACTTGGGGTTTGCTGACAATTTCAGAGAGGTTCACAAAAGACTAAGATTTTTTTCAAGCAATATGTGAACGAAGTAGAAAAATCATTAATTTAACTGAACAACAATTACATTCCGAGGAAATGTGACTCTCTATGCAGTACTTTCGTCAGCTGATGAGAAGACACTAATGATTAGAGTGGATATCACTGCAGAACCTTTATATTAAATCTAATCATGAAAGCTATTCATTTCCAATAGTCTTAACGAAGCTGTACTCTTATCTCAACCATATACTACCTTCCAAAACCAAGAGATGGCAAACCCAGATTCTTACCACTGTGGGTTACAGTCCAGCAAACCAAAGGCAGCAGAATCCTCCACCAATTTCCTTGTCAGGATCCAGCCTCAATCCACTGGATCTGCTGCAGCTGATTTGAGATTCAAACCTATCATTTACTGCAACAGCAGTGCTTTCCACCCAGATGAAACAGCAAAATGTCAGTGAACATTAGTCCCTATTTCTCTTGCACTTTCAGGGTTAAATACAGTGTTTTAAGGAAAGGATGATTAACAGTGAACACCACAAGGAGCAAGATATGAACTGATATAAATGTGTAACTACACCATTCTAAAACAGAAAAAGTTTGGAATAGTAATATACATAAAAATAAATAACTGACATAAGCACAAAATATGACATTTCTTTTGTTTTAAGTACTGTAGGATTTATCTTTTCTTGCAGCACTTTCAGACATATGCTTGCCATTAACTCCATGAAATCACGTTGAGCGCAAGCACATGACGATTTCACATGAGAGGAAGATGCCCACTGTTCCAACTTCCAGAAAACCAGCAACAACTGCCCTTCCTTTTTTTTTTTTTTGATAATCTTAAGAAATATCACCTGTGGGATGCAAGCCATGTGACATGACCACAATGCTTAACACAAAAGGCAGTTACACCACAGAGACCTTGTGGAGGTGAAGCAACTTTTGAAATTGTTTGTGCTTCATGCAGAAGATCCTGTTACAAGCACAGTGCAGATCAGCTGCCACCTCCTAAGGAAGAAGGGTGGAAAGAAATACGTATCACTTGCCAGGCTTCTATCAAAACCCCCAGAAGCAGTACTTCATGTCAACAAACACCACTGAACTAGTCAAATAGAATTTATATACCTATAATTGACTACAGTACCTGAAACACAAGCATTGTACCATGACAGCATAGAATAAATCAACCGAAGTAACAGACAAGAGCATAAAAAAAGCAAAACGTGCTGATTTCCACTCAGTTGGACACAGCGCTAGAGATAAGCATATTAGATATTAACTTCTGTCACACATAACTAAAAATATTATATTATTTAAATACTGTAGAAAAAGCTATTTGAGGTAAGTAACAGGATCCTTCATTAAGACTACTCCATGGCTGGATAGAAAGAGAATTCCAAAGCACAGGCTATCTCACAACTAACTTCACTAAAACCATAAACCAAGCAAATTAGATAAGCATGTAACTATATAAGCAATAACTGAGAAATTGCACAGCATTCATTTAAGCAGCTTTGCAGCAGCCAAAATAAAACGGTGCAGAGGGTAGTCAGATGCAATAAAGAGCTCAGAAAACATGTTACAACTTGAAAGACATTTTGAAAAAGCCAAGCTTATATTCCACTCAGCTGTTGACAAACAGTATTGCTATACGTGTTTTAACATGTCTTAGTTTGCCTTTGCTACCTAGCTTTCCAGGGATTTATTCACTCATTTTGTAGGCAGCCTTAAGATCCTAGACCAATGTACTGTTCTCATCAGCGATAAACACTGGAGGCACGAAAGTGAACCTTTGCCGTTTCATTTGCAGCAGCCTCCTCTTATATTATTAATTAGAAACAAGATGCATTATCCACTACCCCTTCGTCTATTACAACCAAAGCGAGACAGCAAGACTCCTTGGCCAAATGACATTGATGGAAGAATGCGAAAAGTCAATTTGCACTTTTTTCTTTTCTTAATGTTTACTGAAATCATACATACCAATTGACATTTGGCATGATGCATCTGTCTATCCTAAACTGATTCATAAACCAATAAAAACCTTTGAACCTTATTTTAAAAATTCAGAGAGATGCTACGCAAGTAGTGTACACCTACCAGTTTCAGAGCAGATACTAAACAATCCCAAACAAATCACCACAGCACCGGAAGGCACCGCAGAAAGACACATACGATCTTCCGAACAGGTACGTAACACAGAAGGATTGGATTTCGGAAAAAAAGCAGATGTAGAGTTGCAGCTACTTGTCTAAAGTGACTCCAAGCAAGACCCAGGCCAACGCACACACCCAGTGGCCGACGCTGCCCCAGGCGCGCTGAGCACTGCAGCACCAGCAGCATCTCTCTAAGCACAGGGGTGTTCTGGCAGCCTCCCATGGAAAGCTCCTTTTCAGCAGTTTATCCAAAGACAATTGAAGTATGTCACACAAAAGAGGACTTCTGCAGAAAGCTGGAGCACAGCTGCGCAAGCCATCCTGGACCACCTCCCCAGGCGGGCTAGTCTGAGATGCCAACAATTAAGTGGGTATTAGATAGCAAAACCCAAAACAGCCCAACATAAATCAGTAAGCATGTATCATCAGCAAGGCTCTAGAGATGTCCCTTAATACATCTCCGGTCTGATCAGTCCCTTAATACAAATATGTCTCCAGTCTGATCACAATATTTGTTAATTTAATTGCATGGCAACTAAACAACCCTCAGGGGCCTGTGCTGTCTAAATCATACCTGAGCAGGCAACTTTTAAGACGAGAGAGACGTGTCAGATAAAAGTGCTTATCCCTGCAAACACAAGATAATACTCAAACTTTTATTTTTACATTACTATGCAAATAGCTGTGCAAGTGGTTTTACAATAGATTTTTCAATTTTCTAATTCCAGACATATTTCTGTGCATAATTTCAGGCTTTGATAAAGGTAGGCTTCGTTACAAGCACGCGTTTTGTTGTATGTATAGGAAATAGTCACTTCCTTCTACGGAGCTAAAGTAGCTATTGTTTCCGAGACTCAGCTGACTGGAACTAGTTCAGAGGGAAACATCACAATAAAAGATGCTTAATGATGTATTAATACTGTAATGAACATGTAACACTGAAAATATTACAAAGATGTAACACTGATTCATGCAAAGCTGTGAGTACTTCGAATACTGCGTTCAGTTTTGGGCCCCTCACGACAAGAAGGACATTGAGGGGCTGGAGTGTGTCCAGAGAAGGGCAACGAAGCTGGTGAAGGGCCTGGAGCACAAGTCTGATGGGGAGTGGCTGAGGGAACTGGGGGTGTTCAGCCTGGAGAAGAGGAGGCTGAGGGGAGACCTCATCGTGCTCTACAGCTACCTGAAAGGAGGTTGTACTGAGGTGGGGGTTGGTCTCTTCTCCCAAGTAACAGCGATAGGACGAGAGGAAATGACCTCAAGTTGCGCCAAGGGAGGTTTAGATCGGACATTAGGAGAAATTTCTTTACTGAGAGAGTGATCAGGCCTTGGAACAGGCTGCCCAGGGAAGTGGTGGAGTCACCATCCCTGGAGGTATTTAAAAGACGTGTAGATGAGGCGCTTAGGGACATGGTTTAGTGGGCATGGTGGTGTTGGCTGACAGTTGGACTCAATGATCTTAGAGGTCTTTTCCAACCTTTATGATTCTACTTCTCAGTTATGGAAAGGTAAGAAGGACAATGAAGAAAAAGATGGTTCGTGGCCATCGCTGACTTCTTAAATTCAGTACAAATATTTGTGTAATTCAAGTAAATTTGTTCACCTACTCCTTGCTGTACAATCATACCACTCGCTCTAAACAAACTTATATTCCTCAAGGCTGAAGCTCAGTCACACCACGATAGCTAGCAGCGATATATTTTACGCAGCCTGAATTTGCCATGAAGATTGGGCCCACTGGAAGAAAGTTTCAACATACCCACACAGATGCCTACTTCCCTTTATACACCTTCTAACATATGGATCTCCCTGTGAAAGCTAACAGGTTTGAACATCTAGGTCATAAAATAAACAACAATAAAAAGGAAACAGCTAATACAAAAACCAGCACTCAACTACATGGTCTACAAACTTCGTTTGATCAGCCTACCGGCCAGTGACTGAGCAGGTAAGCCAGTATGAACCAAACATTTTTTCATGCCCAGTTACACTTCAGTATTCAACAGGACTCATAAGTATTGTCAGTTATTTTGAACATATGCTTCTTATTTAAAAAAGCACTCAATCGCCTCTAGGAGCTACTAACGCTACCACTAACCATGTTATTTTCTGCACCTTTTACCTTACTTAAATATCTTTATACTTCCTGCCACCCGGATTTAAGCAGACTCCCCTTTAGATTATGCAGATTTCTATTTTTCAGCATGAACGATCAGGTTTTTTTAATAACCTAACAAACACAAATGCTTCTTTGTAACTGGTCCCATGACTCAGTCTTTCTGATGCATGTTGTTTGATGCTTCTCTTGCTGCTCTTCACATCACACCAGAAAACGGGACAAGCTACCAAAGAACACTTCTAAGTGAAAAACCTAAAGGTACTCTTTGTACACCAAATATATTCACTAACCCACATGGTAGAGGAAGAGGTTTTTCAGTCACTTTTGTGGACACTGATGACATTAGAGGAAATCACAAAAGGCCCCATGTTCCACACTCAACACTGGGACAAAGAGAGCTGCATCAAAAAGCATCAAATAAACAACTCTGAAAATGACCACAGTACAGAAATATAGTTAGTATCTTTATGCTACTTTGATTTTTCTGGTTGTTCTTCCACTGGCCTCGCAAAAGGTGCAGTGTATGGGCCACTCCATTTCTTAGGATGAGGTACCAGAAAGCTCTTCCTCTTCCCTGGGCCTGCCTAGGCAGAATTTTTACTTACATGTGAGAAAGCGATCTGTCTGGAGCGTTTCAAACCCTCAGAAGAGATGGCTACAAAAGGATCTGGACTGGGAACAAAGCTATTAGCCCCACTTATGCCACAGTCAATTAAGTAATATTTAACACAGGAGAAAGCAAGAAGCTAATGAAAGGCAGCACTAATGCAAAGCCTCAGCTGCTCTCTGCTTGTAATCACACAAGAAAAAGCCTACGTCTTGGCTCATGTTCCACGGCTCCAGGCCCTTTACTTTCCGTGACACAGCAGGTAAGGCAGGGACGCTGTTACACTGGGCTTTGCTACCTTGGAGGCCACTACTGGTCTGCTTTTCTACCAACTGGTGTGAGGTCCTTACCCAAGTCTCTTCTGTGTATTGTTTCTATTTCCGACTTTGTCTTTTCCAGTGATTCACACACTCAAAGAATTAACAATAGCAACTCTAGATCCACTTGAAAGTGGGTGGAATAATGAGCTCCCTTCAAAGATATTAACACACATATGACAAGCAGTAACTGATTGAGCATCAGTGACTGAAAGAGCTGACTGTCATCAATGAACTGCACGCTGCCTATCAGTTGGGCTGTTTTTTCAGTCTTGGACACTAACAAGCTTTTTAGCATTCCTCAAAATTCCCCTATTATGTTCCATCCCATACCCTTTACCCTTAGATTCTAATACCACAATAGGATGAAATAGGATCAAGTCTTTCTTCCAGGTTTGGCTTTCCCTCAAACTTTGAGCTGGCACTGGGAAATGCCACAGGGGTTAAAGCAGCTGTACAGACTGTTGAAAAGTAAACACAACACGTCAAACTAGGAAACGATGTAATGCTGTTATGCTACCTCATTCCTTCCACACTAGCATTTACTTTGCAGAAGGATGATGCAGCTCCAACTTTCCCCCGAAGACTGGAAAATGGACAGGGTATGTCTGCACCGAAAAGTGACTGTGTTAACTAACTCCTATCCCTTACCTCTCATCCTTGCAGAAGACCATCACTTCAGTTTCAGTGGTTTAAACTCAAAATAAATGGGTCAGCTTTGGATACAGACCAGGAACAAAAATGAAAATGGCCTCTGACAGGTAATTAAGCACTCTGCAGCAAGGATGAGAGCTCAAGCACCAGGCAGCCTCCAGTACCCTCTCAGTTCCTCTAGTGAGCTGAGGAGGGACCACATTTATTGGTAAAGAGCTCGTGGCGCTCGGTTTACTTCACAACAAGCCTTGGGGTACGTGCTTAAGAGTCCCAGCAATACAGGATGAATATATAACCATCAAGCAAGAATGCAGCAAGTCTGTTGAAAAGCTGTATTGAGAAACCCATGCCTGAACCGAGGTGACAACCATTTGTCACATCCTGCACTAAAAACACATCCTCGATGCGTCAGTGGAATACCAGATACACTCGCTTGTGATGGCACCTGTGGAGGAACGGGAAAGGAATAAATCTTACTATATCCTATCTACCAGGAGAGACTGCCCAGAAAGATGAGGGGAAAAGTGATGGCAGAATTTCCACACAATTAAATTCCCAAAGACAAGAACCAACACACACAACAGAAATTAACCTTTTGCAAAAAGCGTAACTAAATCAGAAGTCAAAGCAATAATCATGCCTTCAATTCTTTCCATGTCATTTTTAACAACCACAATACCTCCTTTCCAGAGACATCTCTTTCACAGAGTAATTCTTGTTGACCTGAGATCAACAGCTAATATCCTTGCCACCAAAGCACGCTGCTGTTTGTTTAAAACAAATTTGCTCTTCTGAATAGGACAAAGTGTGTGTGTCTTAAGCTTAGACACTTACCTTGAGACACACAAATGCCAGTTTAACAACTGCATCCAGTATTGGAGCAACACTTAGTAGATAAATGAACAATGGAAGCATTGTAGGAAAAGGAGGAAGAATTTTTGCAGCTGCTTCCTCTAAAATACTATTCTGATTTTGTAATGTCACCTGAAAACTAGAAAACATCCATAATCATTGCCTGGGAAGCACTGAATCAACACCCAGCATCTTAGTAACAGAAGGTTTACAGCACTCTTCAGCTAGCTGATCTAGAAAATGGAACAGTCCTGTAATTAAGCAAAATCTTTGAAGGATTCCGGAAACGATCCATGCTACAAAAGATACACATTTCATCAGTGCAATGTCTACTGATCAGCTGAACACATCCTGAAGTTCAGCTTTTAATTTTTGCTGTGCACATAAGGATATAAAAAGGAACTATCCCTAGTTATCAATTTTAAAATCTCAAAACTTGTATTTCAAACTAAAGAGCTACCTTTGTTTAAAATACTGTCATGCTACAGTCCAACTATTGTAATTGACATCAACCTCTTACTTACAGTAAGAGATAACACAGTTGCTTTGACCTCACCTCTCTAGATTCCTAGAGAGAGTGTACACCTGTATAACAACTTCCTTCAAGTATACAGAGCCCTACAAAATTGTCTGAGGAGCATTTTTTCCTAACTCCAAAGGAGATCAGAACCAATGCATTTTAAATATTTCTTGTCACAGACTAAGAACAAACTTGGTATGGCTTATGATGCACAGGAACTTGTTAATCCTGACTGTGTAACAGCTCTTGTGCTCTTTATGAAGTCCTGGAGAAGGAGCCATTTGTCACAAAATTATTTTAGAAATGAAAACAGTACGTTCAATCCTCCTCAAAGAGGACTGGTGCCACAAAGGCCTGGACCAGCTTGGACCTTCATCAGGGGGATCCTCAGAGGTTTGACAGTTGATGAAACATTTTGTTCCTATGCACAAAAGAATAAAGCATATTTACTAAAAGCAGCACAACATACAAACTGGGCATAAGCATACTATGGGGAAGTGCTCCATAGAAATACTGTTCACCTTTTCCAGCTTTGAGTATAACACATAAACATGTGCTTTCCACCTCTCCATGTAGTTTCCCACGTTTTGCAGGGCACTGCACACTTCATAGTAGCACTATCTTCCTCTGTCACCAAATCAATACCCATAAATTGAATGTATACTAAAATAAAAATACAAGTTTCCCAAGTATCATCACTAACGAATAACACCTTGTCCTGTGCACAACAGGCTTAAAAGCCATTTGAATTTGAACATTCAAGTAGTTTTGGAAGTTGTATTTTGTGTTTCTGTCCCACAGCACTAGTAACGAAGATAACAGTTTTCCAAATTAAGTATTTCATTTAGTTACATGTTTACAACTTTTCCAGATACTTTCATAGCTGATACCATTTGGATATTGTACTCATATGAAGAGACACTGTAGTCTACAAATACTTTTAGCCTATCACTAACTCCACAGCAACTCACTGATATTCCAGCAAAGCATAACTGTTAGACCATTCATAAGAAAGCTTCTAAGGCGACGACTACTTACTTGAAGATGAACATAAATTATATCCCTAATGTCTGTTACTTCCCAATTAACATGTGACACTTCAATGTGGAAAGTCTCACATAACATGTTCTTGATGACCAATTATTTCACCTATACTACTTTCCTGATCAAGTGCCTCTAATACAGAGAGAATAACAGGCCAACACATCCATTTGCTTTCTGCCTACAAAAGCTTTGAAACAAGGAAAATACATTTTAGTCAGAAGGTATACCACATGAATAATTTGAAAGCTGAATTATGACTCAACTCAGCTTTCCTGTATATGAGCTTCACGATGAAGAATATATAGTTGACTACAGTAGTTGACTGTCATGCAATAGAAAGGAATTCCCCTATTTTTTA
Organism: Calonectris borealis; assembly: GCF_964195595.1. Taxonomy (NCBI): domain Eukaryota; kingdom Metazoa; phylum Chordata; class Aves; order Procellariiformes; family Procellariidae; genus Calonectris; species Calonectris borealis. Next base: position 473,855 of record NC_134339.1, on the reverse strand, counting down.
TCTATCTCTCTCAGGGATCTCAACACCACAATAACAGGCTAAATGGGAAGGCGAGTACCAAGCGTGACCCTCCCTTATTCTCCTTTTCAACTCAATGCTCCCCTAAAGCTTTCTTGTTCTCCCACAGTCTCTCCCTTTCCTCCTGGCCTACATCCCAGCGTCATCTTCCTCGTTTTGATTCCTGCTTCCACCTTCCCCAAAGCAACATCCCCTTTCCAGGGTGCCCAAGACACCCGGCTGCTCTGGGCCTGGCGCAGCCTTCCCCGCGGGGAGTGGGGTGGAGGCAGACTCCTACCCTCCCTGACCCCCCGGAGGAGCAGGACCTGACTGGGAAACGGGTGACAGCCAGCACGGAGGGATGAGGCGAACTAGCCCAGGCCGGAGCGAAGGGGAGCCGGCCACGCCGGGACCCGCCGAAGGGAGCCAGCAGCCCCCCCGCGGGGGGGGCCGGGTCCGCTCACCTCGTCCTCCTTGTGGTTGCGGATTCCGCGCACCAGGTCCTGCAGGTTCTTGTCAAACATGCGATCGATGCTGCCCTTCACCATCTTCAGCGCCATGGCGGCGGCGGCGGGGCCGGGCCGCGGGGCCTGCGCTTGGGGCTGAGGGGCCGGGCCCAGCCGGGGGGGCCGCCGCGGCTCCTGCTACCGCTAGAGCCGGCTGAGACCAGCGGGCCCGGGCCGCTCACATCCCGGGCGGGGAGGCGGGGGGGCGCGGACGGTGCTCGCCCCCGGCGCGGTGCGGCACACGGCGGGCGGCAGGCAGGAGCGGCCCCGGCAGCCGCAAGTCCCAACTCCAGGCTCCGCTCGGCCTCCCAGCGCCTGACAAAATGGCGGCCGGTCAGCTGAGGGCTCAGCCCCGCCTCCACCCGCCTAACCACGCCCCTGCGCCCGCCCCAACCGCGCCCGCCCGCCTCTCCGCTCTCCAGCCCCGCCCATTCCGCGTTAGGCCACGCCCATCCGCGCCCGCCAGCTACAGTCGCGTCACTGCTACAGCTAACCCCGCCCCCGACGCCCCACCCACCGCCTGGCCCCGCCCCCGAGGGGCGCTCCCGCAGGTCCCACGTGGCGGGGGGAGAGCGGGCCCGGGCGGCGCGGACACGCGTGGGGCCGGGGGTCCCTCCGTGGGACCGACTGCCGCGGGACCCCTGCGGGCCGGGCCTGCGGGGGCGGTTGGCGGAGCTCCCGCCTCTCCTGTCTGCCCGTGGATGTCTTTAATGGCTGCACAAACTGATAAAGCCGAATTTTGGCCGTGTCCCTCGTGGGGACGCAGCTCCACAGGCTGCCGCAGCCCAGGCACCGGCTGCCACCACCTCACGGGGAGTGAGCACTAACCTCCGTGGCCGCTCACAGTCACTAACGCTGGTGGAGGCTTAAGGAGCCTCATGAATACAGTCACCCATTTCCCAGGTGACAAGTGCCAGCGTGGGAGAGCTGCTCCAGGTGACGGGTGGTGGGTGACGGTGACGGGTGATGGGTGATGGCCAGGCGGACACGCAGCCTCGCGGGTAGCACCATGCAGGCGGGCACAGAGCGGGATGTGGTTCCGCTTTGCCATGGCCGCAGCTCATCCTCACCCACGTGCTGAGCACCCGCATCATCCCTGTGTGTGTCTGCCCGGCAGGTGACGTGTCCCTCTGCGGGTGGGTGGTGCCGTGGAAGAGGAGGGAGAAAAGAAAATGTAGAAGAGCCACTTTCCCACCCCACCTTTGTCTCCAGAGTGGGATTCCAGCATCCGGGAAAGAAGAGGAATAAACGGAGAGGAGCTTGCAGACAAAAAGGAGACGTGACTTTGCCACGATCTGCTCGGGCTTTTGAGCCACTTTACAACAGGGGGAAGGAAAAGGATTTCTGTTTGCTTCCAGTGTTTTTCCCCTTTGTTCTCCATCTTCCAGCTTGTTTTTGTTGGACCCTGGCAGAAGAACGGAGCCCATGCGTTTGTTTTTGTTTTATTCAGAAATAGCTATGGACATCAGCTCCTACGCATTAGGTTTCCCTTTTTAAGGGAAAAAGTAAAGGGTAAGAGTTACGTTCGTAGGAGTCCTGGTGGTATGGTAACATCCAGGATGAGGCGGTGGGCTGAGAAGGGGCGGCTGTGCCCACCCGCGCTGTCACCGTCCCCTGCAGCCATCCCCTCACCTCCGCCGGTGTGCCAGCGCCACTCTCCAAGGGACTCCGCCAAAAACCTTGCGAAAAATCCTGGTTTTAACCCAGACTGTTTCAGTGGCTCAGCTGGAGCCCAGGCCCACACACTGTCACACTGTCACATCGTCACATCGTCACACTTGCAGGACAGGGCCAGGCGCGGAAGCCCAGGCTGGGAGATGCAACACTGCAACGAACCTCCCCACCACCAGCGCTAACGAACCCCATGCTGCAGGGCGGGAGCTGGGCAGGAGAGCTGCAGCAGCACCCGAGAGCAGGGTGCTGGGGACCGGCTCACAGGGAAAGTTTCCTACAGACGAATTTAGACCTAGGACTTGATCCCCCCAGACTGAGTTTCCAAGGATTTCTCCTCCTGGCGTGGCCTGACTTGGTTCAGCCTTAAAAATTTGGGGCAGTAACGACTTTTTTACTCTACTTCCTCCAAACCTTGGAGGATTTGAAATTCCCTTACGATCATGCTTAATTAAGAGCGTGGCTCTAAGCCTAATCATTGCCATAGGTAATATCTAAAGCCCTTAAAATTCCCAGCTTCTTGTCTTTTATGGCTTTTGCAGCTCAGATTTTTTTTTTTTTTTAATAAATAACGCCACCTCCTGTTTTTGCTGTTGTAATTTCGCAGGCAGCTTTCTCAGGGAAGGAACTTTCCCACTCGCAGCTGCGTCTCCTCCTGCCACTGGCAGCGAGCATCCTAAGGGATGCTGTGCCATGGGAGAGCTCTCGCCATCGGCCACCGAGTCCCAGTGGGAAAACACAAGCCTGGCCATCACATCCCTGATGGAGCTGGACCTGAGCTGCTCAGTTCAGGGCCTGATCCTGCTTTTTCCCTGAAGGCAGTACTTCTGTGAGTTTTCTGGCTGTCTTGCAGGGCTCCCCTGTCCCAGCACTGGGAGCGCTTCATGGATTTCGCTGCCTGGGCTCCATCCCAACGAGGTTTAACGAGGTTTGGCTTGCGTTACGTTAATTGCTATTTTCCTGTAAACTGATGTGGGGGAAAGAAACATGAAATCAGTGCTGTTCAACCTCCAAGGGCGAAAAAAGGATTTTCTACAAAAGCTGGACTCAGGCTGGGCTCCAGCAACCGCTGCAGCACGGGAGTGACCTCAGGCCCATGATGCTGGACCAACCAAGCATGGTGTCACTGGTCCCAGGGCCATGTACCCCCACAGTCCTGCCCCCAAAATGGGGGGCAGATGTGGGCAGGGTTCACCCAGTGCAAGGGGCTGCGGCAGCCTGAGCGCAGCCGGCAGTCTCAGGTGCCATGGCACATCCTTGCCCCTAGCTGCTGGCCCAGGCACAAGCGGGGCAATGGGTGCCGGAGTTGGGGTGATGGGTGCCCATGTTGGGGTACCTGTGCTAGTGTGCCTGTGTTAGGGTGACCATGCTGGGGTACCCATATTGAGGTGCCCCATGTTGGGGTGCTTGTGATGGTGTGCCTGTGTTCAGGTGACTTTGCTGGGGTGCCCAATGTTGGGGTGTCCTTGATGGGATGCCCATGATCGGGTGCCCGTGTTGGGCTGACCATACTGGAGTACCTGCATCAGGGTGCCCTGTCCCCAGGTGACTATGCTGGGGTGCCCATGTCAGAGCACCCATGCCAGGTTGCCCATATGAGGGTGCCCCATGTTGTGGTCCCCATGCAGAGGTGCCCGTGACAGGATGCCCGAGGTGGGGTGCGCATTTTGGGATGCTTATGCTGCGGTGCCCCATGCCGGGGTGCCCATATTGGGGTGCCTGTGTTGGGGTGCCCGTGCCGGGCTGCGCATTTTGGGGTGCCCCATGTTGCGGTCCATGTGCCAAGGTGCCTGTGACAGGATGCCCGTGCTGGAGTGCCCGTTTTGGGGTGCCCATGCTGGGGTGCCCCAAGCCCGGTTGCCCTGTCTTGGGCTGCCCGCTTTGGGGTGTCACGGTGCCCAGTGTTGCCCCGGCACAATCCCCGCCCACGGCCCCGCTCCACCGCCTCACCCGGCCGGCGGCCCCCGACCCGCCCTGCCCGGCCCTGCCCGCCCCCGCGCTCCGCCGCCTCCCGCTCGGCCCCCGCGAGATGGCGCCGGCGGCCCGGGAGAGCCGGGAGGGGACGGCGGGACCTGCCGGAGGTGGGAGATCCGCGTGGGGTGCCCCGTGTCGGGGGACAGGGAGTGACCCGCGTTTGGGGCATGGGTACTTGGGTGGAAGTGATGGGTGCTTGGGTGGGGGAGCTGGGTGCCCCGTGTTTGGGTGATTGGTGCCCCGTGTTTGGGTGATGGGTGCCCCATGTTTGGGTGGAGGTGATGGATGCCCCGTGTTCAGGGGATGGGTGCCCCGTGCTTGGGTGGAGGTGATGGGTGCCCCGTGTTTGGGTGCTGGGTGCCCTGTGTTCAGGTGATGAGTGCCCCGTGTTTGGGTGGAGGTGATGGGTGCCCCGTGTTCAGATGATGGGTGCCCCGTGCTTGGGTGGAGGTGATGGGTGCCCCGTGTTTGGGTGATGGGTGCCCTGTGTTCAGGTGATGAGTGCCCCGTGTTTGGGTGGAGGTGATGGGTGCCCCGTGTTCAGGTGATGGGTGCCCCGTGCTTGGGTGGAGGTGATGGGTGCCCCGTGTTTGGGTGATGGGTGCCCTGTGTTCAGGTGATGAGTGCCCCGTGTTTGGGTGGAGGTGATGGGTGCCCCGTGTTCAGGTGATGGGTGCCCCGTGCTTGGGTGGAGGTGATGGGTGCCCCGTGTTTGGGTGATGGGTGCCCTGTGTTCAGGTGATGGGTGCCCCGTGTTTGGGTGGAGGTGATGGGTGCCCCGTGTTTGGGTGACGGGTGCCCTGTGTTTGGGTGATGGGTGCCCCGTGTTTGGGTGGAGGTGATGGATGCCCCGTGTTCAGGTGATGGGTGCCCCGTGCTTGGGTGGAGGTGATGGGTGCCCCGTGTTTGGGTGCTGGGTGCCCTGTGTTCAGGTGATGGGTGCCCCGTGCTTGGGTGGAGGCGATGGGTGCCCCGTGTTTGGGTGATGGGTAACCTGTGTTCAGGTGATGGGTGCCCCGTGTTTGGGTGGAGGTGATGGGTGCCCCGTGTTTGGGTGATGGGTGCCCTGTGTTTGGGTGATGGGTGCCTTGTGTTCAGGTGATGGGTGCCCTGTGTTCAGGTGATGGGTGCCCCGTGCTTGGGTGGAGGTGATGGGTGCCCTGTGTTTGGGTGATGGGTGCCCCGTGTTTGTGTGGGGGTGATGGGTGCTCATGTTTGGGTGATGGATGCCCCGTGTTTGGGTGATGGGTGCCCCATATTTGGGTGGGGGTAGTGGGTGCCCCGTGTTTGGGTGATTGGTGCCCCATGTTTGGGTGATGGGTGCCCCATGTTTGGGTGGGGGTGATGGGTGCCCCATATTTGGGCGATGGGTGCGTATGTTTGAGTCACCCATGTTAGGGTATGGGTGATGGGTGCCCTGTGTTGGGTGACAGGTGAGCTGTGGGGTGGGTTGCGGGGGCAGCTGGTGTCCCCGTGGGCCAGGCACAGAGCGGGGCACCCAGCCAGCCGGCGCTGCGGGGACAAGGGACCCATTCAGGCGGCTGCATGCGCCACGGCTGCTTTTGGCTGCTCCGGGCCCCGCGGCGGGTGACTCGGGTCTGGCACCACGCTGCAGGCGCAGCCGGCACGGCCCCCACACCCCCCAGCCTCCCAGCGCCTTTGTCCCCCCACGGTCCCCTCTGAAATGGGGGTGCAGAACTGGACACAATGGGGACGGTGCTGTCCCGGAGTGGGGATGGAGCCCGATGGTTAAATACCGCAGCCGCGTGCTCAAAAATGCCACCTCTAATTCCTGGCTTGAAATTGGTTGCAGACGATGCCAGGCTGGAGCGGGCCTGGCCTGGCAAGCTGGAGGCTGGGGAGAGCCCGCCGGACCCTGCGGAAAGCTCGGTGCTGGGTGCCCCCAGACCCGGCTGCCTTCCGCGGTGCGGGCAGGGAGGGCAGTGGGTGCTGGGCCCGGCCGAGAGGCGCATTGGGGACAAACTGCTTGAGCCAGCTCCCAGCTTGCAAGCCCCAAGAGCTGGGGGTGAAAAAGGGCGACCAAGGTGGGAGGCAGTTGCGGGGACCTCCTGCGGGACCTGATTTGGCCTCCCCGTCCCCGTGTGGGGTCACGGCTGTGCCAGGGGCTGGGGCAGGGTGGGGGGTCCCCGCACGGATCCCGGGAGCTCCCAGCAACGTCGCATTTGCTAACGCACGGCACTGGGCGGTTCAAGCTCCAGCAGCACCTAGAAGGAGGAAACTGGGGTTGGTTTTCCCTGGCAAAGCAGAGCTCTGACAGAAACCTCCCAGGGCAGGGCGGGAGGCAGCCGGGATGGCATTCCCCAGCTCCAGGCTGTGCCGGGGGTGGTTTCGGCAGCTCAGCAGCCCCTGAGCAAACCCTGGTCCAGCTCCATGATGCCCGGTCGGCCTCAGCTGTGCCAGTACCCGGGCAGACCTGGGTTTTCCAGGAACAACTGAGCAGTGGGTGTGACCAGGTGCACGCACGCACCCGGGACATACCTGGTCCCCAGATTTCGGGGGTCGCATGTGCTGGAGAGTCCTGGGCTCAGAGTGGAGACGAGCGCCACCATTTTGTGCCTGCATGTTGCCCTCCGCAGCGAGAGAAACCCCCTTGGGGCTTTAACTCCAGCTCAGCTGGGTTTGGGCTTTCCCAGGATACCCGGCCGTGCCGCCGCTCGCCCACGGGTAATCTCCCACCCGTGCAGGGCAGCAGCCCCGGGGGTGGCCGGCCACTCTTGCCCCAGTGTCCCGCTGGAGCCTGGCTCCTGGCCGGGCCCTGGTGCTGCCGCACGATGACTCACCGGCACACAGGCAAGCCCACGCGGCCGGTGGCAGCCCACAAGCACGGAGCCAGGGCACGGCTCTGATTCAGAAGCGTCTTCCTTCGGCTGCCCAGCACAGAGGCGCGGAGCCCACAAGAGGTTGATTGGAGCAGGGGAAATTTCCCTCCTCCCCATCCTCCCAGTGCCCAGCCCAGCCTGGCGGTGATCCCCTGCGGGAGCAGGATCCCGGGGCCGCGGGACAGAGCCCTTAATCCCTAAGGCAGAGGAAAGGGGAAAGCTTGGTGGGGTTGCTGCAGCCTGAGGGGACGGGACCGGGGGGATGGCTGGGACACAGGGCTTGGTTGCAGCCAGGGCGGTGCACGGGGAAGGGCAGCAGGAGGGGACGGGCTCAGCAATGCCCCGGTGCATGCACGGAACATGGTGTTTGCTGCATGGAGGGGAGAGCTAGGAGGGGGTGGCGTCCCGTCAGGTCCTGGCCAGCTGGCTCCCGATGGGGGACCTCCTGGCGCACCCAGCCACGCTGGAGATGTGATCGGTTTGGGCTTGTTCCAGTGGAAACATCCCTGGTGGGGTTTGGGTCTGGCCCGGGGGGGCTGAGCAGAGACGGCGATTTGGCCGACACTGGCTGTGCCTGGTGCGGCAGCAGGCTGACAGTCCCCCTGGCTTTTTCCATCTTGTTCCCCAGTGAATTTGGGGCTCTGGTTCCTGATGTACAGCGCTCCCATCCCTCGGCGAGGGTGGCTCCAGCAGTGGCCGCCACCTCTCAGTGGGAAGAAAAGCTCCCAAACTGGGCTCAAACAGACCAGTTTCCAGGACCAGACTGGGAACATTCATGACCAAAAAGAGCTTTATCCCACCTAGACTTTTGCCAGCACAAGCGCAGCCGCGGCACCTCTCGCCCGCCCTGGTCCCCAGTGTTAACACCACTTCTGCATCCTGAAAGGAAACTGTTGCATCATTTTGTTGTTGTGGCAACTGCAACCGGAGCATCCCTGGAGAGATTTGGCCCAGGGAGCTGCTGGGACAGATGGAAAGGATAGATGCCGCACCGTCATGTGGAAGGAAACTCCCTGGCACGATGCAGGATTGACCCCGGGAATTTAAAATGGGGCTTGGAAAATTGCAAGTGGGCCATTTTGCAAGGAGGAGAAGGGAAGCTCTGCACGGCCGGGTTTGCGTTGGTGTTGTCAAATGTCCTGCCTAATTTCACGGGGCCGTCGAAGGGCTAATGGGGGACTGAGACGTGCAATTCCAGCTGGGGTTAAACAGCTTAACTGTTCCATGAAACGAGCTGTGCAACGGGAGCCATTTGCAGAGCCCGAGTTTTATTGGTCCTACCACGAAACAGTGAACAGAGCTTGGCCACGCTCCAGCCTTCAGGGGGAGAGAAGGAAAAACCACGTACCACGAAGGGCACCAGTAACCCCATCCCAGGGGAGCCTGAATTAGAAATAAACAGAAAGATGTGGGCACCTAGAATGAGGGGAGGCTTTGGCAGGGCTGGGGCATCAGAGCGGGGAGCCGGTGTCCGAGCAGGGAGCTGACCCCGTCCCCTGGGGCTATGGACCACCAGCATCCTGCCCTGCCGTTACGGGGGCAAATGCGCAGGGCTGCGGTTGGAATATTTAATCTGATGGGAACAGACTTGCCCACATTAACCCGCGTTGTGATCTAACTTGTTATTGTCAACTAAATTGGGTCAATAGTTGAGATGAGACATCACTGAAAAGGCAAGTTTCCAGAGCAGCTGACGTGCACCTCGAGCCCCCGCGTCCGCCCCGACCCCCAGCCCACGGCCAAGCACTCGCCCTGGCAGCGCCGTGTCGGCTGCAAGGGTTGATGCACCCGTGAGCGCGGCAGCGTGCCGCTGCGGGGAGCCGATCCCCCAGCCCCGAGGGGAATAACGCCAGCGTGGGAATGAGCTCAGGAGGTGCCTTTGCATGTGGCTTGTGCAGGGCGCGCTTGGAGCATCGCTTGTGCAAGACCCCCTTGGTGCGTTAATGCCCTCCCTGTGTCCCCTCACACCCGCAGGAGCCGGGACCCCCGTTCTGCTCACTGCCTGCCCCCCGTGGGGGTCCCAGGCTGCTGCGTGGGAGCAGAGGTGGGACGCGGGAGTGATGGAGCAGAAGGGGCTGCTGGCCGCTGCCCGAGTGCCTCCGCAGGGCCGGGCAGCAGCCGCACGCTGTACCTGGCGCCTGCCAGGGAAACCTCCCTTCTCCAGCGCCCCAGAAGCACAGCCGTGTGCGGGGAGCCGTGCAGCGCTTCCCCATTCCTCCTTCAGTCAAACCTGCTTTACCTGGTGGTGGCAAAAAAAAAATTAGCTCTGAATCACGCCGGCACGGAGGTGGGAGTTGCAGCCAGCGGGGTATGCAGCAGGGCCAGCAAACCCAGGGAGGAGACAGGCACCTCTCTGCCCACAAACCTCCGCACCAGCAAAATCCAACAGCTGCCAATTTCGAAGCCGGACTTGTGACTCTGGTGCAGGCGATGCTGCAGGTCACTGCCTGATGGCCCTGAAAAATCATTAGCCCGTGGAGCCCCGGCAGCACCCGGCAGGTCCTGCTGCAGTGCAGAGTCCAGCTGCGGGTAAGCACGGGGGCAAGGAGGCAAAGACGACCCAAAAAAGCAAAATTTCAGAGCTGTCGGAGGGGGCAGAGCGGCTCCCACCTCTCGGGGGGCTGCTCCCATCTCTTGGAGGCCCCTTCAGCTCACTGAACCGGCAGAAAACGAGCCATTGCCCTTGCTCTCTTCCCTCCCGGATGGAAAACTCAGAGAAATCAGTGAAAAAAGGATCTCCTGGTTAGGGCAGGCGTTTCAAAAATGACTTGCTCTCCGCTACCTGTCAGAAGACATCAGCGCTGGCGCTGAAGCACTGCACGGCAGCCAGATGGCCGGGCACGGGCTGGGTCTGTCCGGGAAACCCTTGTAGCTTCCATTACTCTTTATTAGCCGCCCAGGAGCCTGCTTGGGCCACACAAGGACTTCAGCGACGAACTGATTAAAGACCAACCTAACGAACTCAAAGAGAATTCTTTAAACGGAGCCTGCTGTGCCTCGGAGAACTCCTGCCATGTCTATTTATTTAAATTTAATGGAATTTTTGTGGTAAGCTAATTAAATATGAATTGATTATTTAAGAGGCAGTCAGAGCAGTTTAAGCACTGCTGACTTGATGATTTTAGTGTTTTCTTTAGAAAAGCGTTCCTAGTTATGTAGCTTTCTGCACATACAGACAATTAAGGGGGAAAAAAAGGATACAAAGAGAAGAGCGGCCGAGTTTGGACCCAGACTCGAAGGCGTTTCTGGATGAGGGAGCAACCTGCCATGGGGACAGGAGCAGGGGCACGTCCCAGGCTGAGCTCTCGTCGCAGGGCTGCGCGCCCACCTCCAGCAAACGGCTGCTCGTCTCAGCTGAAGGCTGTCAAGAAATACGGGTGTTAAATAACGCACAAAATACCTCGCCAAGAAATATCCCGCTCTGGCACGCAGCGGCTCTGGGACGTGTTTCAGGCATGGTGCGTCCCCCTGCCCTCCCACGCCGTGCTGTCGGGGCGATGGGAGCAGGAGCACGACAGCCGCAGGCTGTGACCCCAGCCATGATGCTGGTTTTCAGCACCAATATTGGACGTCTCTGAGCGTCACCGAGGCGGAGGGATCGGGATCCCGAAGGACTTTGCGGATGCCCACTGAAGGCGGGTGGCTTTGCCCGGCCCCGGAGCCGCAGCGCAGCGCAGGAGGAGAACGGATGCGATCGCACTGAAGCAGGGGCACCGCAGGCTGGTGCCAAAGCCCGGCTTGGTGGCAGGCAGCCCCCCAACCTCCCCAGCATGTCTGTGGCTGACCCACATCCTCTCCGTCAGGATAAAAGGAAGATGAGATTAATAAGCTGGGGGATAACAGCCAGAAGAGACAGATGGCAAAAGCATCCTGCCACCAGCCGTGTTTACCTATCTTTGGCTGAGAAAGTGAGAAACCAAGTGGGGGTGTTACCAGCCCCACGCCTGCATCGCAGGGCAGCAGCTCCCAGCACAACTTCCACTCCCAGTTCGACAGGGAAAGGCTGATTTTCCTTCCAGACGCCATCTGGCTCCGCTGCACCCAGCTGCAGGTCAGGCTGCGCCGCGGTGCCCGGGCTCGCCGATGCCCGACCAGGCTGCGGGTGCCTCCTCGGGATGCTCCTGCCCCACAGGGACGCTCAGCCCCGGCAGACACAGGCTAACTGCTGCTCTTCCAGCTCTCAAATGGAAACCAGCACCTGGCGCGGCTGTCCCCCGGCCCCATCCAGCAGCGGGGTGCGAGCGGAGGCGGGCGGCAAGGGTGTGGGTGCTGCGGTGGCACTGGGTGCGCTTCTCTTGGGGTCACCTGCCGCCAAGCCGGGGGACAGAGAGCCCCGATGAGCTGGGTGTTACAGCCTGGCAATGCACTGGTGTGCCATGGGCTGAAAACCTCTTAAAAATCACCTGCTGGAAGAAACTGGCTGCTTTTGAGGGTGACAGAGGAGCAAGCGGCTGCAGGGCTCCGAACTGACCTGAGGGTGCAGGTGCTTCACTGGCGAGAGCTCTGGGTGCACCGACACCGCCTGGCTGGAAACGCTCTTTCTGGAACAAGGACTTGAGACCAGCTGAAGCTGTCGCGATGTGGCGAAGGCAGCTCCCCTGGTCCTGCTCCGACCTTCGTCATGGACCCTGCGTTTCGGGGACGGGCATTTCTCAGGAGGGATCACACGTGTGTGCCCCAGAGGACCCCCCAGGGCTCTGCGGGCAGGCATGCGCCCTGCGAGGCGCCGCCATCTCTGCGGAGCGCGGCCGGGCCATTGGTGGGTGTCGGGATGCACCGACCCTTCACCGAGGTACAAGCGCGGGGTGGAGGTGACCCCCATATTGCCCACCCATGGCTGCGCCTGCCCGTGTTTCCAGCCCCGCAGGGTTTGCAAGCTGTAGCTAATTTGGGGGAGCTGCATGCAGCATCGGCAGCATTTCCTCCCATCTGAATTTTCTCATCCCCGCAAGCGGAGGAGCCCCGGGAGCAGGAGCCCCCTCGGTCCCAGCCCGCCGTGGGGCCGTGTCCCTGCTGCGCGTGGGGACAGTGCTCCGGAGCTCTGCTACAGCAGGAGGGAGCCAGTGCCTGCAGCCCAGGGCAGGGTGGCAGGGCACCCAGATGTCCCTGCACCCCAGGGTAGGGTGGCAGGGCAGGGTGGCAGGGCACCCAGATGTCCCCGCACCCCAGGGCAGGGTGGCAGGGCCCCCAGATGTCCCCACACCCTAGGGCACCCGCATGTCCCCAAATAAGGGAAATTAGCACACAAAAGGCCTGATTTTATCACTCAGCTCCCAGACGCAGCTGGGCACCTATAGAGATGCAAAATGATGGCATTCAGCTCCCCAGCTCCCGGCCATCAGGACACTATAGAGATGCAGGATGGTGTCACTCAGCTCCCGGCCACCCCCGGGCAACATCCCAGGGGCAGCACCTCCGGCTGGGGAGAGGGGACAGGGGGACGCCAACCCTCACCCAGGACACTTCCCAGCTCCCTCCATGCCCAGCGCCAGTCAGACAGCCCCAGCCCAGCACCGGGACCGTGCTGGGGTGCACATAGTCCTACTACCAGGTTACACCATGTCATAAGGCTGTAGTTGCCGGCGCAGCAGCTCCCTGCCCCCCTCTGTGCCCAGGGCAGCACTTACATTTTCCGCGCTTGGCGTCTGCAGCTGATGGACCCTGTCCACCCGTCCCCATTGGAAGATGCACACACAGGGGTGCTGCCTTGGTGCAAGGTCACGGCTCGGCTTTGCTGGGGGCTCCCAATCCCCCATCCCAGTAAAACTCCTACTCGGTGATGTGCAGAGCCCCTCGCACCAGCCTGGCGTGCTCGTCCATGTGCAACAGGAAGCCCCGGGCCGTGTCACCCACATGCGACACACGCGCCTTGCACCGTGACCTTGTGGTGCTGTGCAAAGCTCACACTGTCACTTGCCTGCAGACTTTGCACCAGCAGCCATGTGGCACGCGGGCTCGTTCCATTGTTTTAGTGAACCGTGCACGCGTTGTGCTGTCACACGGGGTGTCCCAGCCTTGCACGGCCACATGAACACTGCGTGCCAGCCTTGCACCATCACACGGGGTGCTCCAGCCTTGCACCTTCACACAGGGTGCTCCAGCCTTGCGCAGCCACATGAACACTGCGTGCCAGCCTTGCACCATCACACGGAGTGCTCCAGCCTTGCACCTTCACACCGGGTGCTCCAGCCTTGCACAGCCACATGAATGCTGCGTGTCAGCCTTGCACTGTCACATGAAGTGCTCCAGCTTTGCACGATCACCTAAATGCTGCGCGCCAGCCTTGCACCTTCACACGGGGTGCTCCAGCCTCGCACGATCACCCATCACACGGGGTGCTCCAGCCTCGCACGGCCACCCAAATGCTGCACACCCGCCTTGCACTGTGACACGGGGTGCTCCAGCCTCGCACGCCCCCCCGAGCGCCGCGTGCCAGCCTCGCGCTGTCACACGTGTGTGGCACTGCAGCCCCGTCCCGTCACCCGTCTGCACCGTGCCAGCCCCGCACCACTGCCCGACCGCAGCGCTCCAGCCCCGCACGCCCCCCGGGCCCCGCCCCGCGCCTCTGGCCCCCGCCCGCCTCGCGCCCTCCCGCGCCCGGCCCCGGCCCCGAGCGCGCCGCCCGCGGGTGAGGAGCAGGCTCGCGCGCGGGTGCCCCGCGCCGCCCGGCACGCGCTCCCCCGCTCTTCCCCCCCCACGCCCCCCGCCGGCGCGCGCGCGCGGGGAGGGGGCGCGCGCGGGGAGGGCAGCTGAGGACAGGGGGAGGGAGCGCGAGGCCGCGCCCGCCTCCGCCCCCCGCGTCTGGCGCGTCGGTCGGGCCCGGCCCGGCCCGGCCCCGGCGCCTCATTGTGCTTCGCCTCACGCCGGCCCAAGATGGCGGCGGCGCCGGAGAGCCCCGCGAGCCGCTAACGACAATAGAGGGAGGCGAGGGGAGCGGGCGCCCCCGCCGGCACCGGCCTCCCCTCCCCGCCTCTCCCGCCGCCCCCCGCCCCCCCGCCGCCGCCGCCGCACCTCGCACACGCCCCCGGCCGGGCCCGGCCGCCACACCCCACCCCGGCCGGCCCCTCTAGCATGGTGCGGGGCCGCCGCCGCCTCCTCCTCCGGCTGCCGACATGGGCGAGAGGCTGGAGCTCCGGCTGAAGTCGCCCGTGGGAGCCGAGCCCGCCGTCTACCCCTGGCCGCTGCCCGTCTACGTGAGTATGGCCCCGGCCCGGCACCTGCCCCGCGCCCTGTCAGCGCCGCCCGCTCCCCGGGCCCGGCCACCCGCGGCGGCCCCGCTCAGCTCCGCGGGCCCCCGGCCCCAGCCCGCCTCCCCCGGCCCCTTCCCCTCCCCGGCCCGCCGCGGCTCCCCCCGAGCGCTTTCTGTCACTTGTTAATCAATCTGCTAACGCGCGTCCTTCCTGGGAGCGGGAGCAATTCGCCTTATTTATCCGGTAGCGCTTCCCATGCGGGAGCACCCCCGAAGCCGCGGGCTGTGAAGGGCTGCCGGGCTGGAGCCCGCCGGGCTCCCCAGCCCGGGGTGCTGCTACTGCTCTCCTGGAAGTCAAATCCCCAATTTCTTTTTATAATTGGTTGACTAAACTTAAGGGCGGGGAGGAGGAGGACTGGTTAATGAAAAGTTTTCATGTTTTCCTGAGCTCGGCTCGTGTAACTGGTTAATAACCAGAGCTGCTTCGAGCAGGGTGAAATCGAGAGGGCTTGGTGGCTGATAAATATCGCCTAAATTATTGATGGCTTCGGGTGGTCGGGGGGACCCCCCAAAACCAGTCGCAGGAGTGGAAATAAACAGAAGAGAAGCGTTAATTGTGGGTAGGGGAGAAGGGCTTTGCCTTGGGTACGTGTTAGTGGCGTTGGTGCTGTTGCTTACGTTTCCCTCGAACGAGTGCCCTTGTAGCTTCTCTTTTATTTAGTCTGAACAGAATTCAAGTCAGGTTTGTCAGTTGATGGCAGCCGTAATCCGCATGCTTTCAAATAAAATGTCACTTGTCCCTGTTTAGTTACGGGAGCGGCGTTTTTTTCCTAACTTGCCTGACTTTTTCCTGCCTCTCCTGAGCCCTGAGAGAGAGATGTGTGACCTTGATAACAATGTCCATGTTCAAATTAGTGACAATCTCACGAGAGGCGAAAGGCTTGAGAGGTTTTTTTGTGTGTGTTGGGTAGGGCTTGTACCAATCCTTGAACAATTTTTCACCCTAACTGTTTGTAGCACCTTTGAGAACAGTTTGTAGAGGGAAAAATCTCTCTATTTTACTTGGCCTGAGTACTGTTGATTACTCCTTGCGTTTCAGGCTTTGCTCTTGTACGTGTGCTGCTTCGCGGGGAGAACGTGCTGGGGGACACGGGCTGGGGCAGCTGATGTTGCTGATATTGTTGCTCGCTTGGCAATCCTAACGTGCTTGTGTATGAATGATTAGAAAAATATCCCTTGTGGCAGGGGAGATGGCTGTGTATCCGTATCTGCTGCCTGCCTTTTGGTGCTGTTGCTGTATCTGTGGTTTCCAAAACATCCTCCATGTATACTGGCGTGCTATTTTCATCGGCTGCTCCCTGAGTTGGAGCCTCCAGCACACACTGGTTAATGCAGCCTTTCCTGTTTGGGCAGCTCTGTCATTCGTGTGTGTGTGTGTTCGCGGGCGCGCGCTCTGCTTAAATTGACAGAAACTGAAAGTATAACGATGACCAGTTCAGTTTTCTTCATGTCGCCAAATATTAACTTGTGTCTCCAAGCAGGTTGCGTGAAGTATAGGTTAAAGATTACATAGGTTAGGGATTAATCTGGAAGGAAGGAATGGTTTTATGTATATTCACAAAACTTCCTACAGGCTTAAAAAAAACCCAAACCACAACCTCCAACCTCCCCCTCCTATCCCCCCTCCCCCCTTAAAATTTAATTTCAATGCATTTTAATGCTGTTTGCAGCATGGGAAATAAGGATTTAGTTAATTTAGGAAAACTTGAGCAGCCGGTTCTGAAGAAGGCAGAGTACATAGATTTTCCTTTTCCAGTTAATCACAAATGCAACGGGCAGGGGAGCTTATCCACATGTGCTGTCTGCGTGTGTTAAGAAATACCGCAAAACCCATTAAACTGGCCTCTTTGCCTTGCAAATTTTTCCACAGTAATACAGAAGTGGATGGTTCATCTGGAGCCAATCAATATTCTGTCCTGCAGTTTTGGTGAAAATATCATGCTGCATATTAGAGAAGCGTGCGCTTGCGTGCGTGGGCATGCATGCATACACACACGCGCGCCGCTTGCAGCCCTGGCCTTTGCAGCAGCAGATGAACTCTGGAGCTTTAGAAATAAATCCTCCTCTCTGTACATGGCAATGTTTGGCCTGCTAACATTGTACTCTGCTGAACTGTAGACTTTCTTTCCCTCGTTGGCTCAGCCTTGAGTTGGCAGCAGGGTATATGTACCGTTGTGGTTTTAGAGCTCAGCTCTGTTTGACGTAAGCAGAACATTTCTTAGTTTCACCACTCTTTATGTTGCTTGGTTCCTAGGAAGCAAGGTGGGATACCTGGGGGGGGGCGGAAAAGTACACTTCAAGTAGTTTTATTTAGCAGTATTCTTGCTGCTTCCTGTTGTGTGCTGTGAGATATATTTTCCAAAGAGAGCTGGAGAGAAAGGGGAGGGGAAGCTCGCAGTCCTTGCTAATTATTTTTGGTGAGAGCGCCAGGAAGGGCAGGGAATCATCTTTCCCAACATCAGAGGCTGAGTGGTGTTGTAGACCTGCTGCTTGACGAGCACCGCTGCGTGATGTAACCCTGCATTGAGTAACTTGGCTATTTTTATGCTCTTACTACATCTTAAATTAGCGGCATCAGTATTGCTGCGTAAAAGGCTAAGGGTGTAATCTCTCGTATTAATGGATGCCTGGATTAATAACGTGTCTATTTATTGCAGGACTGCTGCTTATTTCATGTGTAATAGGAAAAGTGGGGTCTCTTCAGACTGCTGAGTTTGCATAATAGCTCAGCTGACAAACTGGTGCTTGTTGGGATACTAAAAGAGCCTGGGAGGGTGATGTGAAACATGTATTTCCTTACGAGTCTAATTAGGGCCGTGGGAGGAGAGAGCATTGGTGTTGCAGATACAGCCTCCCACTGGCTTACATACAAAACTGAAAGTATGACTCTTTCCCCCGCCTTCTGCTTTTCTCAAAGGAAAGGCCACGGTTTCCTAATGAATACATGGTGAGCAGTTCTGTCCGTAGCACACTGTGATGAGTAAGTTGAATAGTGCATGGTGAGTAATCTCTCCTCATGACTCACAAAATATTTTCTGATGTTGACCTCTGTTTTTATGAGTGCCCTGCTTAATCAGAGCTGAAGTGAGTTTATTCTTTTGTATGCCATTTAACTCCTTGACTCCCACATACCTGCCCCATTTTTTGCTTGCGTTAGGTTGTCAGAGACCAGCGATACTGTGTTAAAATTTTAATTTTGGTATTGGGTGAGATGCAGGCCTGGATAAAGCCAGTACGTTAGGTGCTGAAATGGGTGAGCGAGCAGAGTTAATGCATCTAGGTGGTCTTAAATAGGCTAATGCCGATAAGGGATGGCATTTGTAGTCATACTTCAAGTACCGATATGCACGACTTGGTATACTTATTTCTTAGATCTGATGGATACAAGGGCTGAAGTTCCCCTTGTAGTTCTAAGACTTGCAGATGTTTAGGTTTATTCCATAGAATTGTCCTTAAATTGGTTCATTCTCTTGTCTCTGACTTTTATTATATTTAAATTTGAATATTTATTAGGTTTAAACATGGAGATTTTTCACTACTGTGATAAGTTCTGCCTAATCTGTGAGGTGTCTGAGGTTGTACTTTGAACTCGTCTTGACAACAGTTCCTGCTTAAGGAGTCGAGCCTACTGTGTGTGTGGGGGAAAAAGGTGTGTGGGGTGGTTTGGTGTGGTGTGTTTTTTTGGGGTTTTGTTGTTGTTTTTTTTTTTTTTTTTTTTTTTAAAATCTGGATCATTTACACAGTCTGGTCTGGCATGGTTCTGCTGATACATCTCTGGCACCAGTGAGGGATTGCTTGCATACAGAACTGAGCAACAGGAGGCTTCAGAGCTGCTGAAGCTGAGTATTGTCACCAAAATCGATGTTTGCTAAACTGCACCCTATTGCAATGTACAAGCTTGTGAATGTGGAAAAGCCTGTTTTCTGGTAGCATGTGCATCAATAAAGAGGACACCGTGGTTCATTTCTTTCCTCTCCTTTAGGCTTGCGCTGAGTGGGTTTGCAGTGTGATCAAAGTGTCAGTGCTGACAAAGGAGGGATGGCGAGGCACAGCCAGGTGGGACTGGTGTTGACTTTGAGTGGCTTACACTGTTGTGGCACTGCGTCTTCACCTGGATGGCTGCAAATGACTCACTGCTTGTCATGTTAAGTAGTGTGCAAGTCCTTTCAAGTTTCAGAATTAGACATCTGCCTGTCTTGCCTTGCTCTTTTCATCTGGTAGGCCTTCCCATTGTTTGCCTGCTGAATAGCATTCCCCCAAAAGATGACTGCAAACCTCCGTGTGTGTCAGGTTTTTGTGTGTCGTGTTCCCTCCCCTCCCTGTTTGGCTGGTGAGGACTAGGCAATTGTGTGGTGATAGTGCCTGGGAACTTCTCCTGCAGCCCAGGCTGCTGACGAGCAAGACACTGTGGATCCCAGTAGGGTTACGCTCTGGGTATCTTTTACCAATTTTGTTCCCATCTTCCAGCCTGGAAGTCTCAGGCCCTTGACTCTGTCCCAGGAGGGGACAGTCCTGATTGTGCCATTGTACACATCTTACCAGGGTGAGGTACCTCTGCTGTGAGCTGCTGAAGTTTAAGCCTCCAAATTAGCAACTGTGGTGATAAGTCTGGCTTGAATAATGCGTTGATTTGTCTGTGTTCCTCCTCTTTGCTGCTGACTTTCCACTCAGCTGTAATGGCAAAAAATTCTCATTGGCTAATTGAGTGTTGTCAGAGCATCACTCTGCAGCTATTCAAGAGGTGTACGTGTGTCTGCTACTGAGGAGTAATGGGTTACAAGCTTGATAATACTGGACTTTGTACAGGTGGAAGGGTGCAGAGTGTGTCTGTGTGGTGTGGGGTTTTTTCTCTTTTTTTTCCTCTCTTCACCAGTCGGTGATAGAGCTGATACCATTCTGTCACCAAAGGAATGTGCTGTGGACGAAAAGCTCAAGGGCAGGCAGTGATAATGAAAATCACAGCCCAGCGGGGAGTGTCACCTTTGAAATTAAAGATCAACGGTAGAGATGAATAACAAACCTTGTTTAAGAATTTAGTGCTTTTTTTCGGTGTGTCACTCAGCTTTACTGGGAATAGTTTTTCTGATGACTAGCTTTGACTTCTGAGACAGTGAAGTAGGTGTGGGAGCAGTTGCTGATGTTGAGTGCCATAGCATAGGATGGTAAGATCAATTTAGGAAGGCCCTAAATTGGACCTAAACTGGTCCCCTCGGTCTTGCACGTAACCTGCTGGAGCTGCAGGCTGCTGCTGAGGGGGATCCCGTGCCCCCTTTCCCCCAGCCACTTGCACTTGCTGTTTCCCTTGTGCAGATCCAGCCCTTCCTTACTACACACTCCATTACCCTCTGGCAGGATGAGCTGCTGGAAAAGAGTTTCACGTTTTGCACGTGCGTGTGGTTTTTCCCTTGGATCAGTTTGTGCTGGAGGGAGAAGGTGGGGTGCCGGGCGGGGCATGGCGAGGCTGTCCCTTCAGCTGCTGTCTGCAGTTCCTAAGCGTGGTGGCAGACCCTCTGTTGTGCTGCGATGAAGCTGTGTGTGGGGCGGCTCTGTGAACCGGATCGCTGAAAATATCTGGGCTGGAAAAAAAATGTTCCAGTGTTTTCACAGCCGGCCCCCCCTCCGCCCTGATCTGTAATCTGACTCATGCTGCCTTCCCAGGGCAGCGGTGCCGGTACAAAGGAGGGGGTGGCGAGTGGAGGAAACTGTTGAGCTGGCTTGCCAGGCAAAACCTCCTCACACCCTGAGTAATTGCCCAGAAATTCGGCGGTGGTGGCAGAGGTTAGGGGATTTTCTCTGATTTAATAGATGCTGTTGATGCAGCTTGTTGGGAAATGTCTGTGGGGATGACTAATTACTTATAGAAACTTCTCTAGTGAAGAAAAGGTTTGAAAACTTTAGCAGATTTCTCAACACCCCTCTGCCTTCCCCAGTTCTTAAAAAAACGTGGCGTGGGGAGAGTGAATAGTGTAAAACTGGGAAATAATTGACTCGGTCATTTCAAAAGTACTTGGATTTCTCTGCTGCCCAGCTAATAAACAGAAGCAAATAACAGAGTTGGCACAGTTGCATAATTTTTCTGTACTTTTCTGCTCTCACGAATGCCAAAGGGAACCCAGCAATGTGCTGTTAGGAGGTGAGGTGGCCTCACAAGGCGAGGAAGACCGTAACCGTACAGCGTTTAATTGCGCAGCACGTGGTTATTACAGAATAGCAGTTTTCTTCTGGGCTTTACCCTTTGAAGTATAACTTGCCATGAGTGACAATCGGTACTTGTTCAGTTTTCAGACTGGCTTTTGTTCAAAGCTCTAACCCGTTGGATACCATATAAATCATGAATTCAGTTAACATACAGTTTTTTCCTAGTATTTCTGTACGAAAAATAAAAGTTGTTCTCCTGTATTGCATCTTAAGACCACAGTACTCTTTATTTTTCATATAACTGAATTATCTGAAAGGTAACTGTTGAAAGACAGAGTAGCTGTTCAAGATTGCTTTTTTTTTTTTTTCCTTTTTCAGCAGATGAGTGAGGATTAATGTTCCTGTCCTGGCTAGAGTTCCAGCTCTGCAATTCAAATTTATCTACCTAAAATTCACCCATCAGTTACACTTGGACACAGTATTGAAAGCTTTTAGTGTGCCAAGGGAAATCCATGCCACCACATGCAACTCCAACTCTTGTCCTTCATGGCAGCCTTATTATATATGGAGATGATTATCCTTTCAGGTCTCAGATATGTGACTGAATTGTGTTTCTCCTGGGAATTTAGGCAAAATATCTTACCTCTTGGTATCCAAGATTTACGGGAAATTTAATCACCCTTCTCCCCAGACATCCATATGTCTACTTTTGTACTCTTCCTTCTTTCTTTTTCTCCTTTCATACTGCCTTGCTTTTTTTCTTCCTGCTTTGAGTTAACCTTTGACTGTCTGATTAAAGCTTTTTACTCTAATGATCAAGACAAGGACCAGAGGTGGGGTGCTTTTTTTTTTCCCCCTTACAGTGTATTTATCAGATCGATAATCACAAAGTGTCTCAACATATTTAAAATATTTTTGCTTAATTTATTTTCTCCTTCCTAACAGAAGGATCCACAGAAGCAAGAAAAGTTCATATTTGGAATCGTGAACATAATATATTTACTTTCATAGTAAATATTAAAGATGACAAAACTAACTCTGAAGAGGAACAAGAAATAAAACTGAACATACAGTGATATTTGCCACACGCTGCTTTAGATATCGAATTGAGTAGGTAGTATTTTTAGAGCATAGGAAGAGGGTGAGTATATTTTACAGAAGGAAATGATGGCTTCATAGATATGAACAGATCTATGAATAACGAAAAAGTTCCTGTTCTGAGTATTTTGTTTTGTTTCATTTCAAGAGTGAATGAAAGTTTCCTAAAAATCTACACCGAAAGAACTTTTTAGTGTTAGATGAAAAATCTAAGGAACTACTGAAGACAACTAAATGAAGCACTGGAAACTTTAAAAAATCAAAACACTAAAGAAAGTTCTGAATAAATACTGTTTCTGCGATTGAGAAACTTTCTGGTATTTTCTGTGTAGTGTGAAGGGCAATTTCCTGAGGTTTTGGCATTAATTTTCATTTACTTCTTAGAGCTCAGCAATATTATTGGTGTTTGACAGTGTATACTTCTGAAATTCTAAAAAGTTTGAGCTTTTAAGACTGCTTTTTCATTCTTCAGCTGGATTTCCATTGGGTTGCAGGTGATCCCCTCTTGTTTGCGTATCTTTTGGCAGCAAAGCCCTTTGGTAGTGAGAGATCAGGTGCTGGCGCAGCGCAGCCTCTGACCCTCTGAAGCTGCGTTAGTCTCACTTTGGCTTCGTCCCTGCTTATTAGAAGAAATAGCAATTTGCACCGTATGAAGAATACTTTGTAATATTGTCGAGTCATTTATAAGTCTTTAAAATGGAAGCTTTTAAAAATGGTTGGCACTTAGAAGTTCATGTATGCTCTTCAAAATCTGCACTGGGTATAGCTTGTATCACTGCTCTGCAGCACAAGTTGAAGCTTACGGGGGAAAAAACATAACCATTCATGGTTTTCTTTTGTACCTCACAAACCGTCTTTCTTTAGGAGCTCAGTAGACTTCAGAAAGAACGCAAGGTTTTGTTGCTGATTTCTGTTGTAGCAGAATATTTGTGTGTGTTAAGCAGGAGCAGAATTTCTGAGCTGTCCAAGATTGAGTACCTTTACAGAATGTGAAGTGGTTGTTTCAGACGTTGTTGTCCTCCCAGTGGCCTGCAGGATGCTTCCCTTTGGCCTGCCAGTTTTCCTTGCAGGAGGTAGGGATCAGCTGTTCAGACAGCAAATGCTGACCGAAGAGCTAGGCTGTGCCATGAGCTTCCTCCCAGCACCCACCGAGGATGTGGGAGGACTGTGGCCTTGACAAAGAGATGGTAGCCACTTTTGGCACCAGCAATTTCTGGTTGAAAGGTAACTAAGCCAAAATGCCAGAAAGGTTTAGTTTTAGCTTAGGCCTTCCCTGACTTTGCTGTGTGCATGCACGGGCACTGCTGGCACAAAGCAAGAGGTGGCTTTCAGGGAAGCAGTGGTAAGGCAGGTGGCTGTGTTGGTTTAAACTGTGAAATGATGGTAGGGCCGCCTTTCTTGTTGACTGAGTGAGAGCCCAGCAGTCCACTCTGGCCCAGAATAAGCAAACACATAGTGCTGCTTCAGCTGCTGGAATAGCTACAGCATCCGCGTGCTCCCTCCAGCTGTTATATTGTGGGAACAGTTTATAAATGCCTAAAACTTAACTGAAAGGGCAGTAGGATATACCACTGCAAGGTACTGTTTCACCAAAATAATTGCATTCTCCTATATATTCCCACATAAAAATTTTGGATTTTTTTTTATCTAGTCTGTCTTTTTGCATAATAGAACTACTTACTTATGTCTGGTTTACGCAGACTAAAGCCAGTAGGTCTGTAACTGTCCCATGTGGGTGTTGCCTTAGACACTCCTGCAGAGTGATTGCACGTTAATGTATTTATACAGCCCCTCCTACACACTATCATGGGAACCGTTCCCTCTTGCATTTGTGCAGTGTCCGTAGCAACGGTTGGAATTGCTGTGTGGAAAGGCAAAATGGTTTCATTGTGGTTTAGGTAGCTGCAATGAAAGTGCGAGTCCCTATTGCAACCAGATCCACAACAGTCTTGTCTACAAATTTTGGATTGCCTGTACTCATGCTATATGAGGATTACCCGGAGCAGTTTGGATCTTCTTTTCTAATGCCTATTTCCTTTGTTAATTCGGTAGTTTTAGTATATTCTGGATCTTGGACCAAACTCTTTTTTCTTTAGAAGTCCTTAAGTAGCCATTAGGGAGGCTGTAATGCCCTCCATGTTTTCCGTGTAGTTTTGTGTGACAGTAAACTTACTAACTACTGAAACTACATCAAACTTGTCTGCTCTCTTGCTGTGTGGGAGATGGGTTTCAAAATGCAGCCTTGGTAGCTCTTGCTTCCCTCGCTGCTTGTCTGAGGCTGGGAGGAAAAGAACGGACACAAGCTGTTCTCTGCAGGAGATCTCTTTTTATACATACCAATATATATATATACTTGTGAATGTCCTTACACTTTCTTGATTAAGGGAACAACAGTAATTGGATACTGCAAAGAAGACTTTTGGTCCTCGTCTCACTTGGTAAGAGGACTTGTGCTTTGGTTGTTGCTGTGGAAGCTAAATGACACAATCTTGATTTGGGATAAAATCTGGTAATATTAAATGAAGTCTAGCTGTACAATATGAAATATTGCACAGAGCAGACTTTCCCTTTTCTTTACTCAAAGTGTAACTAGCATTTGAGCATGAGGCAAAGACCTTAAAATGCAAAGTGATTGAAGGCACTAGCTGGCAGGACTGCGGAGCTTGAGATCTTTCCTTTTGTTCGGCTGGCCCACAGGCAGCTCTTTGCCGCTGTAGCAGCTGGAAATACTTTGGTTTCAGCTTTTCATAGGCTCTTGTCAACCGCTTTTTGCAGGTGTATTGAATATGGACATGCTCTGGACATAGAAGCTGTACTGGTGAATCTTTCTAGACAGGGTGTAAATTAAGTTAAACCCTGGGGGAGGAGGAACGCAAACTTCTGACAGGCTGAAGGCAGTGGTTTTGAGAGGGCATCTGTGTGCCACGCAGAATACTGGATGCTTTCCTGGTTCCTGGGGGGAAGCTGCAGCTGCAGTAGCTCACATTGCTTTTCTTCGTGCCTAGAGAAATGCTTATCATCCTCCACAGATGGAGGAAACCTAGGGGACATTAAAGAGGCACTTGTCCCACTAGCCTTCTGCAAGATTGATTGGCTTTTCCTAATCCATCTTTTTGATCTCTGCTAACCATCTTGTCTCCAGCTGTAACATCCTCTCCTTTGGATTTATGGACCACTGCCTGGGGAGAGAGCTGCCACTACAGGCAACCAAGCTGTTCTTTAAAACCAGGGGCTAGCGAGTCTGACCTCTTTTGTTTTGCGAGTTAAATAGATCACATGTAGATCAGAATTTGGCAAATCAAAATGACTTCTCGTAATACTTGAGTGGAGTCAGCGTTTAGTACTTGGGAGCCAGTGTTACATGGTTGAAGTGTTGGAGGTAGAATGGTATCTGAAGACAATCATTAAAAGGTACATGAGCGTTGGCATTGATTTCTTTATAATTAGCTTGTTTCAGGTTTTGTTTTCTCCGAATTGCTTGGATTCATCTGGTGGACAGTGAAAAGCTTGTAGGAGATCTCTTCCTCCTGCTTTGCAAATGCTTGACCACAGCTTGTTTGCACATTTCTGAAGGGCTGCTTCGGTCACCTAGCTTGTTTTTGGGGGAGGAAGTGTGGTCTAGTGAGCCAAACACTAAACTGGCTCTGCAAAGGTAAGAATTGCTTTTGCTGTGGGACAGTTTAGTCTTGGGCAGTCAAAGCTGTGCACAAAAATGTTCCTATCTATGAAGAGTAGATAAGGGCCTTAAAGTTCTGCGCATAGTGCTTTGAGAGCTACTGGTTGAGGGCACATGAGCTGTATTTCTTTTCGTCAGGACCTCATCCAGATTTTCAAATCATTTGTTCTCCTCTCAGGTTTGCAGGTTTGGGCTTTTTGCTACCTTTACTGTGTAGCACTGTATAGACTGATCAGATCTCACAAGGACCCCACTTTGCCTGTGGGGAAATGAAGTTTAGAAAAATAGTGTTCACTCCCAAGCCCCAACTTATGCTTATCCCCAAGGATAAGCATAGTTTCATAAGAAGGACCTAAATATAAAAAGATGTGAGTTTGGAAGGGCACTAGGGTGTTGTTCCTTGCTTCAGGCAATGATGGCTGCCCGATTTAATTGAACATGTTCTTTCTGTTTGAGGAAGAAACATATAATGTTTAAATCCGTTGCTTTAGGTTAGAGATTCACTTTAGAGTATGAATTGTTGCACTGTGAGATAACTAGCCCTGTACAAATACACCCGAGAGTCTAGGATACAGTACTGGAATACAGAATTATATCAAAATAATGCCATTAAGATATCCTAAGGGATGTTAACTTGAAAGAATAATGTAGCCAAAATGGCCACACCTGGTGGAAGAGTGTGTAGTGCTTTGTATTCAGTGTGAATTACAAGCCCTCATAACAGCTAACTTGTGGCAAAAATGTAACAAATTGTAATTTTCACTTTACCGTGCTCTTGTAGAGCTTTCTGCAAAAACTTGATTCAGCTGTTTTTATTACAAATTTGGTGCTTTGCAGAACAAAGTTATGTATAGATAACTGAAACGTGTCTGATACTGTTCATATGATGCATAGTATGATTGGAGCTCCTTTAGTTTTCTTACATAGGTGTTAGAGTAATAGCTGTGATCACTACTGAGAACTTGTAAGTTCTGGTCATATTGATGATTTTTTTTTTTTAAATTTGGGTTAACAAGCAAAGAGTATGTGATTATAGAAAATGATAATGATTGCACAAAAATACATATTTGGAAAGAGCTTTTGGGCACTGCCTTATTTGGCCTTTAAAACCAGGTATAGGGCTTCTCATATCTGCAGGATAGAAAATGTCTTTTGTACAAAGAGAGCTGGCTGTCTTGAGCATTGAAGCATGCAGAAATGTTCATTATCCTTTTTTTTTTCTTCTTCTTCTTCTTTTTTTCCCCCCTGTGGTCAGAGAGCTGAGCCTAAACTGCAGGAAAAGGTCCTAACTGAGAAAAATCAGGATGGGAAACTTTTGGAGAAGAGGTGAAGGGAAAGATCAAACTCTTAAAAATTGCTCTATGGCCTAATCTCCATGTCCCAAAGGGCAAAACCTCTAAGGCAGCTTGTTGATTTCTGTAGGAGGACTCTGTCTGCTTGGCATGGTGTGTAAGCAGGAGTCGTGCATGCTGGTAGGGCTTCTGGGCACTAGTGCACTAAAAGTAATAGCAGTGGGTGTGTTCCTGGCTTCAAACTCTTAACTCCTGTGATTAGAGTTGTAGTAACATGTGGATGGAGAAATCTGTTGTAAGAATCGGAACTGCAAAGCTGTTTGAAAAAGTGGCTGCTTTCTTTCCATTATTTTTCCAATGAAATGTCTTGGCAAAAACTATTGAACTTTCTCTGGGAGCTCACGTTTCAATTTCAAATTGTACGTTTAGGTTGAAAACAAGAACTCTTTATTATAAAGTTCAGCTGGAGAGAATTGACTGCAATAACTAACTTTTAATGTGTCTTTAGGGTTTTTTTTTATAAACTTGTTATGAATAGCTTTGGGCATTCTCAATAATTACTATAGACTGCAACTTTTCACTTTAAATACTTAGTGCATAGACCACATTAAAGAGATAAGGTCTTGTCTCATGAAATAGCTTCCATTTATGTGGCTCAGAAGATTCCAAGGGCCTCTCAAACTACATAAATATAAGATCATTGCAGAAGTACAGCCAGGCCAACGAGCAGCACGTAGTGTGCTTCACATCGTGTGTAGGGGAGGAGGGAGGGAGGGAGAACAGCTTGGAGCAGAGTCGGAGGATGAATGGAACTCTTCTTCGTGACAGAGAGTACCGTGGCATCATCTCGTGACTGCAAACAGAACAGATATGCTTCTTGAGACTCGTCCAAAAGACTTCTGCACAGTGTATTTCGTGATTGATAGCCAGTCTGTTTGTAGGAGGCCCTTTACCAGGATATTTTACTGACAAAGCATTGCGAGTACGGATGCAGATGCAGCATAAAGCTGTCCTCTCACGGATGACTGTTTGCCGAAGTATAACACGATGTGCTTGTATAATGTGCCTGCAGTAGAGGTGTAGCTGGCATGCTGATGTTGATCATGGGTCACTGCAGCCTGAGAAAAGGGGGGGGGGGGGGGAAGTAGGTGTCTGAATTTGATAAGCTTCAGGCCTCTTTGAATGTGCTGGGTTGGCTGAGCCAGGTATAAGGTTTGTCAGACTGCTGTGATTGCAGCAGAGCCATTGGGAATTGCCGTCAGTGCTTCCCAACCTGCTGGTTTCAGTATTCATCTGCTGGGTCTATAAAAGGATCTGGGTTCAAGCTGCTGCACCGACCTCAGTTGTGTGTCTGTTCAAAACCAGTGCGTCTGCTTGAAAAGGTGATGGGCAGAGGCTGATGCTGGTTGGAGTGGAGTCTGTGGTTTTGGTGAGGTTTCTATTCAGCTTGCCTTTTGAGTTGCTGAAGACTCTCTATCAGTGTCATAAGCAATTGCACGAATACAGATGTGATGACTGGTGCAGTTTAATGTCTATTCTTACTAAATCTTACAACTGTAATCTTGAAATGGGACTAAAAGTTTCTCTAAAGAAAGGGAAACTGCTCTGTATTTCCTTTAGATCTGTTTCCCCCCCTTCCCTCCTCCATTTTCCATGGCCTTCTCCGCTTTGAAGAAATGTCAGGAGATCATCTCTGATTTTGTTTGCAAGACTTGCATGAGATCTTGGGAGTTTGTCTACTCAGACAAAGTATGTTAGTTATAGAGTGTAGTAAACTTGGTAAGTGTTTCAACATGAGAGGTTTAGCAGCTGTAAATGTGGAACTGTTTTCAACTTCATTATTCCTAGATAATGACACAAACTCAGAAAGGCCCCTTCTGGCTGGAGTTTCCACTTGAGGTTGTGTTAGTAAAACCACTTGCTTAAGTTGGATGATCTGTAGTTGTAGATGTGCATTGTGTTTTGTTTTTTTTTTTTTTAAATTTATTTTTCTCTTTTTGACCCAAGACAAAGGAATCTGTTAATTAAGCAATTTTGGTCATTTATCAGGGGTGTTTTAATGAAGACCTATAGGACAAGGCGTTTCTCCATGTGTTCTGCTAGCACTGAAACTGTCCAAAATCATCAGTGAAGAATACAACTTCTTCAGAGAAAACAGTTATGCCAGAATAAGCATGAATTCACTTTTCCGGTATAATGTGCTTATGTTGATAAAGCATATTCTTACTATACAGGAACACAGTTTACTGGAAGAGCTAGATCAGCCCAAGGAGTTTCTACTGTGATAATTCTGCGTGTAGCGAAAGGTGAAAATTTATAGGGGATGTTTATGATGGGCTGACTGTCTTGCGTTATTTTTATACTTTGCAGATAAGAAATGAAAAGAAAGATCAGTCCTCCTCCTGTGTGCTTTTTCTTCTTTTATATGTGTACTGAGAGTCAGGAGCAGATTTTGGTTCAGTTGCTTCCCTTTCCTAGGCCAAGATTTATCAATAGAATTACTTACCTGACATTTCTGAACTTAAATTGGGTGACTGTTTATTGGTGCTGTTGGTTTCTGTTGGATGTGGGCTGTCCTGGTCCGGGCCCTGAGCGAGTGCCATGGACTGGAGGAGGCACAACCCCAGATCTGTTCTACATGGCTTGCGACATTCAGGGTGTTTGCGTAGCATTGGCATGTTGTTATGAAACCTGACCAAGGTAACACTCAGCTTCTACGCTACTGTATATTTGATCTCAAATGTCCTGATTACTTTTATGTTGGCTGTTTCTCCTTTTTGAGATTGTAACTGGAATGTTTTTTCTTTGATTAGTCTCTTGTGTGACTCCTAGATACGGGGTTAACTTTTTGCATTCTGAAAATAAAAGCTTTTCCTACTGAATAGGAAGTGTTCCTTCTTACCTTTAATATAACAGACTTCAGAAATGTTTGCCTTTCTTTCTATCCCTCTCAGTCATGAGATTTTTATCCAGGTATCTAAGGGGCTCTGTACAAGTTTCTTGGAATGACAATTTCTACAAGACTGGCTGATCCTAAGTATATAAACCGGTTATACAAGAGGAAATCTGTTTCCTTATGCAAATACGAAAGCTGTGATATTGATGGAAAAAGCTTCTATTTGACTTGTATCATGTCCTTCCATGTCTTGAAGAAATAGAAATAATCCCAGCCGTTTTCTGTCATCTGTCCATTAGTGTTTCTCTTCTTCCATTCCCTTCCTTCCCCTGCCCCCAGTCCTCTGCTTTCTGTTGCTTGTCCCTACCCTTTGCTATAGAATTTCCCCCGGTAACTTTGTAGAAAATGACATTTCTGCAGCAGAAGACAAGGGGAATTATTTGAGAGTGAGTGAGCCTTTACACTTCTAACTCCGGAAGGTCCTTAGATACTAGACTCCTAATTAAAAGGTCAAAGCCACTTCAAGAAACAAATGTCTAAATATAACCTCAACTTTGTGCAGATGGATTCTGCACAAAGGCTTCAGAAGATGGATATGACAATATATATAGGAATTCCTGTAACTTCCCTAAGATAGAATTTTTTTGTAGCATGGTGCATATACATGCAGCTCCGAGGGCTATATTAGTACGAATTTGGAATGGCTTGCTAAACTCACTTGTGCTTCTGTTGCTCCTGAGTAAACTCCCAAATTAAAGTCAACAAACATCTGTGGCTCACAGTCTAGTGTATACATGTAATGCACAAGTCTTAACGTGTTTTGTGCGTATGCGTTTTGTTTTTCAGTTCATGAAAAGGTTTGCATATTCAGGCCTCCCTTTTTTTTGTGTACTGTAAGGTTGTTTTTTTTTTCTACACTGATATCCACTCCTACTGTTTATTTGATGCTTTATTTTAGAAAGTCATTCACTGTGCTAGAATCTTACTGCCCATATGGAGATACGAGTGTGTACCAGATGCTAGGTTGATGAAATCAGCTGTTCATTGTGGAACTTGCAGTCAAGTACCTACTGCATACCAATAATCCTCAAGGGTATCAGCTACACAATTCCTGATTTCAGGAATTGACAAAAAAATAAGTAGAACGACAGTTCCTTCATGTAGATCTTCTGCTAGGCCATAGAAATTTGAAAAATGTATTTCCTTAAGCTTTATTTTTTCTTCGAGGGTTCATTTTGATGGGTTTAATGGCCTGGGTGGCAATCAAAGACTCCTTTCCTAGTGTGCTTGCCGCCTATATTCTTAAAAAGATTGTGAGTCCTGTAATATTCTGACAAACAGCACACCTGATATCTCTTTGAAAACGTCTCTTCTTTTTATTTCAGGACAAACACCATGATGCTGCTCATGAAATTATTGAGACAATTCGGTAAGTGTTCAATAAAGACATGGCTAGAACCCTTTCCCGTGTCTTACTGCATCTCAGTGAATGGATATCTTGAGACAAGATATAAAGGAGGGCAGCAGTTATAATTATAGTTTAGCAGCTCTAAATTATTTTCTAAGCTGAATCGATATTGTTGCAATACAAATCTCCCTCTCAAATAGACTTTGTTTTAACTTGCCATATTCTATTCTCTTTTGAACAGAATTAAAAATGAGTAGTGATATTCAAATTTGGTGCTTATGGCAGTCTGTATTCAATCTTTAGAAAAGCAAGGTTAAAAAAACATCATTGGCATGATGCGTTAAGTTCTGGTCTTGCATATCCTCTTCCCCACCCTCTCCCTTTCCCCTTGTTGCTGTGATGTTGCAGCATTGTTAGCATTTGCATTGTTTGGGAATGATGTCCCTATTAGCATTCCTCTTAATTCTGCTGATAGAGTTGGACCAATGTGGGGAAAATGGGAGGATGAAGGTGAAAGGCAAATATGAAGAGTAGGAAGTCTGAGCATTTGTCAGCACGGGCAGCGGTTATGACATGCTTATTGTTATTTCAGCAGGATTGGGAGGTGACTTGCTATAGAACAACTTGTACTAAATGCTAACACAAATTCCCCAAACACCTGAGGGATGTTAATGTGTTATACACATTAGATTGTTTAAAGGCTGTTCTTGTTAACTGTTTTAGATCCTTACTATACAGGCTTCCCTTGTCTGAGGGCTGTATCTGCATCAGGTTTTAAAGGCTGGATGGTGCAGATACAGGTGAGGTCCAACGAATGGTGTTTTATCTGCATAGCCACCTGAGCTTGAAACTTGGTCAGTCAGATATGGCCTAGGAAAAGGCAGTGAGCCTTGTTAGCTCCCAGGATGAGCGTGAGAGCTAAGTGGTTGCATGGTAGTGTCACTTATATCACTTACATACATGAAATCATAGCATTTTCCCATGGTCTGTGGTGGGAGAGAATGTATAATGGGGCTGGGGGCTAGAGCTGAGAATTTTTCTTCTAAAGAAATTTCTGTTTCTAACTACAAAACCTTGACACAAGATACACTGCCACTACTACTTCCAGTTCACTTGTACTGATGCTGATAAGATTCTCTGCCGTGGGAACTTGTGACATCATTTGGCAGTATGATTATTGAGAAGACCCTTCCTGAAGGGATTTAAACAGATGTGGTACTGAAAGTGATTGCCGGAGTCATTAGTGCTAGTGCTTTCTGTGCTACAGTAGCTGAAGGCAAGAGGAAAACTGTGTTAGAAAGCAGTTGGGCCAAAGTAATGTTCACAACTGTGTTTTAAGCATGATTGCAGTGAATACAGTGTGTTAGAAGGCTTTCATGCTGCCTTTGCCTGCCTTGTGCAAAGTAACCACAATGTGGTTATGAAAGTGGTGGGTAAAAGAATGCAAAGAAGTGTTTATCTCTTCAAGCCAATGGTAAACAACTGTTGACTGCCCATTTCCCTGATCTAAGAGAGAAAAAATTTGCAGAGATCAGAGTCCTAACATTTTTAGGGAGATGGGAGATATTAGTCAGAAGAGAGTCAGCCATAGATGTACAAGTTCTGTTTTTTACTTGCCTATAGATTTATTTAGTAAGGGTGAATCAGCCAGAAGGAACCAGAATGGTTGGATCTCTAGTCATTATTATTTTTTTTTTCACCATTTTAATAGTGAAGCATGCATCAAGGTGCATGAAGAAGAAACTCTGCCGTTCCTATTGGAATTCATCCTATGACATGCTCTGAGGTTTTTTTGATGATGATAGTGCATTTTGATGCTTTTGGAGGAAAGTGTATGCAAAGCTTATTTGGCTTTTAAGTTGTCTTTGAAAGGAATTAATCTTCCTACATTCTGAGGGTGAAGATCTCTTCTGTGAGATGCCATTGTCAGATGCACTGCAAGTGGTTGCGCGCTTTCCATTTCTAATGGCAACAACGTATGGGGCTTTGTTAACTCAGCATGTAAAAGGGATCTTCTATTTTGAAAATCTGTTTTGGGTTGGGTCATGTAAGGTGTAAGAGCAGTTTAGAGCACTACACAGAGGAGAATATCCTTGCAATTAATGTTTGGTGGCATTGTTTTGGGGTGCTGTAGGAAATGTCTTCTCCACATTCAGCTTTGTCAAAGCTTGTTACGGTATCAGAATTCTTTTGAAATATTGCATTTCTGCATTACATTTTATGTTAGATTAGCATCAGCCATGGCTTTGAGTATTTTTAGATGCATTGAATACATTTATCACCTCATTTTGAAGTTGTGCCATTTCAAGAGCTTTATACTACTGCCAATGTCTACGGGCACCTTACTGTTTATTCAATACAAATGCGAACTATTGCAGCTTTCCAATTAGCATTTTGTGATGTCTGCCTTACTCCTAACAATATTATGAACTTTCAGGTCTGCTGCAGTATTCTGTCTTAACATACAGCAATACCAGTCTAGAATTGAGGCAGACTGCCTTATTATACTTAATTGAAGATGTTTTTATTCATTATTTCTTCTCTTGTTGCAGGTGGGTCTGTGAAGAAATCCCAGATCTCAAGCTTGCTATGGAAAACTATGTTTTAATTGACTATGATACAAAAAGGTGAGAGGAGTATTTTTTTTTTCCCCCAACAGGAAGACAGACCAGTGCGGTTTATAGTGAATTAGTTTGTAACTGGTTATTCTTAGACACTATGAACTGAAATTTTCTTTTAGAACTGGCTTCAGACTCTGCAGAGTTATTTTGGTAGGAAATGTGTAACAGAAATATTGGCAAAGGCTGTTGGATTAAGGACATAATTGGAAACTCCACACAGCAGAAAGTTGAGCTCTGGTGTACGTTGGAATTACTCACTCCGAAACAATGATTGGTATCTGTGCTGTTGGACTGCATCCAGTGTTAGGAATCTGAATGGCACTGAGGTTTCTACTTTTGTAGTAACTAAGAATTCCTGTTTAGAAAGAGGCATGCCAGAGCTGTCTGTCAGCACCATGTCCTCTGCCTGCGTGACTGTGGGAGGTTAACCTTCCCCATCCCTTCTCTGGGTAGGATTCAGTGGGATGCTGCTTGGGTGGGGGGCTAAATTAAAAGGCAAACCATTCATACCGCTCTTCTGGGTGGTTAGAAGTAACCTATTCCACGAACAGCTTAAAATGAATGTATAGTATGTGGCATTCACCTTGAGGCTGGGAGAGGCAGATTCTGACCTGCGGTATATCTGTGGGGAGGTCTGAGGTTCTGTGTACTGACTTAGCTGTGCTGAGATTGGAAAAAGAGATGACCCTCAAGCTGCAGTTTACAAAAATCTCCTTAGCTGATTTCATGGCAAAGACTGAATTTGTTCAAGTCCACAGCATGACTAAACTTTTAGAATAAGGTTTACAGATGAAACTTCATTGCTCTAATTAATCACTGGCTATTGTCCTGAGCACCAGATACTTCTATCATGATCTGCTTAAGGTATTGCTTCCTCCTCTCTTAATTTCGTTTTAATTGTTTCATTGCAAGACTTGTTAGTCCCTCTCTTCCTCCTGAAAAATTCAAAAGGAGAAATCAGGGTCAAGCATCCCTTGTCATCAAATCCATTAATTTGGATTTGTGGATTACTCGCAGTGACTGCAATGCTGTAACTTTTGTAGTTCTGGCATCCTCACTGGCCATGTTTAACTGGGTAGCATCAGTGTGGCTGGCAGCAATACCGAATAAAAGAGAAACCCATCTGTTCCCAAAAGTCACACCCCACTTATCTTTCTGCAGCTTTTCAAGGAAGTCATACACCTGTAATTTTGATAACGGCTTTAGTCTTTTTACTTCCTTTGAAAAAATTTGTCAGAAAAATTACTTGTAGCAGATAGACTGACACGTGGATGCAAATGAAAAGCAGTGGATTATAGAAATGCATGCGCTGTGCAGACAAAAACCTATCTCAGCCTCTTGCTTTGTCTTAATGTGGAAATAAACATGGGCAGTTAAAAGCTTGAAGTGGAAGACAGCAGTATTCCTTGGAGAGGTGTCCTAGCCAGTGTGGTAGCAGTGAGGATCACAGGAGACTGAAGAGCCACCTCCTTCTGATGTCCCCTGGTCCCCCCACCCCCTTCCTGATTTGGGGATGGCCATGATTTAATTATTTTACTCCTGTAACTCCTTGGGTTGTTTTTTTTGCTGCTGCTTTGTGGGTCTGATTACGTAGTGGATGATGTTCCTAGTAATATGTTTTCTTCCCTGGCCTGAGATGAATTTATTTAATCCTCTCAGCTTCTGTCATTAAGGCATCTGCCTGAATTGATTGTAATCCCAACCAACCCATGAAGCAATTGGTATGCTTTTCTGATGGGTGAAATTTTAGATTGCGTCCTGATCTGTCTGCATTTTCAGTCCCAGAGTTAATTTCTAGAAAAGTATCTACTTGTCTCAGGACTGATTATCATGGAGAGATGATGGAACAAAGGAGAAAAATTTACAGATGTCTTAAATTTCTGTGCAGCTGAGAATATGGAAAATAAGTAATACTTCGAGTTCAGTCTTTTTTCCATTAACTAAAGAAACTAATATTATTTGTCATGTACTCCTGGCCTACTGGGGAATTTTTTTAAAGGAAACTGTATCCAGAGTCCTAAAGCTGTGTATGTAATTACATGTTCTGCAAGAAACAAACCCTAAATAGCCACCTACTTACAGTATGTATGATGACAAAAAAGCACAAGGTTGTACCTTCAATCCTGCCTTTTGGAGCTGTCTGTTTTTAACTGACCCTGCGTTCTTTCTCCCCACATAGCTTTGAAAGCATGCAGAGGCTTTGTGACAAGTACAACCGAGCCATTGATAGCATTCATCAGTTGGTATGTATTTACCTTTGTTACGCGCCATGATGTTTATTTAGCTGGTTTGAATTGACATACAGTGAATAATATCCAGAAAGTGGTGACTGACTTAGCGCTGGATTATATGTGTTAGTCTAGTTGCATCACCAGTATTCAGCACTTCATTCTTTTGGGGAGTTAATAAGTCTGATATGAAACCTTATTTTATTGATCACACCTGGGCAGTCAAGGAGTTAATATTGGACGGATATTCTTATAGGAAGAAAAGAAAAAAAGCAAGCTATCACTCTTTAGTGTGCTCTTCTGGCACCGTTGTTTTGGCACTTTGAAATAGCTGAGTTACCTTTAGGGGGAAGAAAAAGTTTCTCTGCATTTAGTGTGTAGATGTTTCACAGGGATTTGTCATATAGATTTACTTTTGCGTGGGGAAATCTGTGGCTTATGGGTACTTAAATAATCCATATGAACTCTCCTGTGTATTCTGGAAGTGATCCATGGCTCAGGAATTTCCTTGCTTGCCACTCAGTTCAGCCGCTCTGTTCTGCGGGATCACTCTGACAAAATGAATAGAATGTAATCTCTTTTCAGACCAATTTAACAAGCTCTTTGGTTTTCTTACCCCTATAAAAGGTTGAATTGGAGGAAGCAAAACATGAACGATGAATTAATGTTATTATTCCGTTTAATTTTGAAAGTATAGGTGGATTTTTTTTCTCTGCTGTGCTTGTGGAAATTATTTGAAGTATGCAGTATTATGGCAGTAAGACTTTTTTGCCAGGCTTTCCTTCACTTTGTGGGCCTATAACTCCCTAAAACGTGTGCTTGTTTGGATTCAGGTGTCCTCGTGTGTGTGTTGGTTAATGGCTAAAATTTGAAGCTATTCAGCATTTGCAATTGGTGTCTGAAATGGCAAACCTGATTGGTTTCATTTTCTTCTTGCCATCTGAATCTCAAACAGAGGAACATTTAGGAGGGTCCTGGAGTTGTCCTTTTTTTGTTTGTTTTTCCTTATCAAAGGGAGAGGTACACATTTTTAAAACTTAACAACTTTTGTGTTTAGGACAGGGTTTTTTCTGAAGAAGAAAGGAAGCTTGATTTCTTTCCTGCCACTCCCTTTTTGAGTACATATGATCCCTCCCATCCTACAGTTCCTGGAAGAAAATGACACTGCTCTTATGTTGACAGTACAGTCAACATCAGTTCAGTGGTGATCTGTAAATAAAAAATGAATGAACAAACTTTTACACCTGCTCCAACTATATTCAGTATTAAGCTTTACATTACCTATTGACTTTTACATCTCTCTGATTTCCCCTTTACCACCTATTTCCAGCAGATATATTTGAAATTATCTATTAGTTGAGGTGAGACAAAGCATAGAGCCATCGGCGTTGCGTAATTTCTTTAGTATCGTTCACTGTTTTTATCTTTACAGAGCACCTGCAGACCAGCTTGTGAGAGAGGGGATGGGAGGATTTTCTCTCATTTCTGTGTTATGCCAATGCAGCATTGTTTTGGTGACGTTTACTTGTCCTCACATTGGGTTCCTATCTTCTTCCTGCTCTTTACCTTTAGTGGAAGGGAACCACCCAACCGATGAAACTGAACACTCGTCCCTCCAACGGGCTCCTCCGGCACATCCTGCAGCAAGTGTATAACCACTCGGTGACTGATCCAGAGAAACTCAACAACTATGAGCCCTTTTCCCCAGAGGTTTACGGAGAAACTTCCTTTGACTTAGTGGCCCAAATGATAGATGAAATTAAAATGACAGAGGATGATTTGTTTGTTGACTTGGGCAGTGGTAAGTGACCAATAACTTAAGTGGGTTTTCTTTTTCTCTTTTTGCTTGCTGTTTTTTCCTTTCTTTAAAAAAAAAAAGTGAAATTCATGTTTGGAAAGTAAACCAGGACTAAGGATTGTGTTACAGGATAAGCACCTTTTCTAGATAATCCGCAATGATGCTCCTGCTTTTTATGACAAGATTAAATAGACCAAACAGACATCCCAGGCGTTCTTCCCTGTGGTGTTAGTGAAATGTCAGCCTATGAATGCAATAAACATTTTTCTGCAATGTTACAGAAAAATCTTGGTTTCTGTTGCTATTGGTGGATACACTTATAAAGAAGAAACAATATTAAAAATGATGCTTGAAAGATAACAATAGCAGTTCCATTTCTAAGGATTCATCTATTTTCAGTGGATTCAGTTTGTGCCCTTCATATCTGAAAATGTGATTTCTTGACCCTTTCCATGCCAGCGTGAAACACTTTAGTGTGGAATCTGAAAATTAAGCAGTTTTTTTTTCTTCTGACATACTTTTCAGTGTGTCAAAAAAGACTTCATAGTTAGCTTTAACAGCTGCCTTGTGAGACCCCACAAAATCTAGCTTACAACCTACAACTGCATCTCATGAACAGGTTAGGGTTTTAAAAGGAAATAGATGTTTCTAGCTGGTAAAGAAACCAGATATGACTCAAACACATGTGGAAGAGATATACTGAGTAAGAAGATGATGTTCTTCTTTTCGTTGCTAAAATCTGGTTCAGAGCAGGAAAGGAGTAGTAAAGTTTTAACTGAAGTATGTTTTGGTTTTGTTGCTAGTATGATATAGGACTTCTGGGGCAAAATATTTTAAAATACATTCAGTTGTTAAAAACCAAATATATTTTAAATTTAAATATAGCAGGACTGCCATTTCCCCCCAGACTTAATACATCTCCAGGCAGGGATCTTCAGTAATTTTTTTTTTTTTTTTTTTTTAAACCCCCTGCTTCCTGCCTTAGTGGGACTTATGTCTGAAATTTCCTGTTTCAATGAGTTACGTTCAGATGAGACATTTAGAAAGGCATCAGATCTGACAAACTGTTTTCCATCTGGAAGAAAAAAAATTGCCATAGGTGCTCACAGTTGTTTGTTCAGGAAGGTTAAAGAAGATCATGTCTGAAGTCCTGTAGTGCTGCTATTTATGTAATAAGCTCAAATGTTAGATAGTTTTACCTGCTATCATCAGAAATACAATGAGGTATTTATTGCTAATCTCCCCACTTTAATCTTGGAGATAGACTGTGAATTTTTATACTGTTGGTCAAAAAAGCCTGTATGAAGGGAATAGTTTAAATTCAGAAGCCTTTGACTTTCAATGTTTGGAGCATTGAAACAATTAAAACCAGAAGATAGTTGTTGAGTTTGTACTGAAGGAGTGAACTTTTTGTAAATTGTAATCAATGCAGCATTGAGCACAGTGTAAATGAAAACACTGTCATAGCATATTATTTCTATCAATAAATTTAACGCTGTTCCAATAACTACATGCATACAGCAATGGCTGAACAGCAGGGCTAAACCCCCACCAGGATGCTGTGACTGTTCTTGTTAGTTTTGTGTGTGATGCCAGGAATGTGTGGCTCATTGCAGGAGGAGTTTATAGAGGTATGCATCATCATTAGGCAAACTGAAATTACAATACGGTTAAGTTCTTGCAAAAAGAAAAGCCAAAAAAAGACAAGATTAATAACTACTTATGATATAGCATATGATATCTGACAATGCAGTGTGTTCTTGATAGTCCCTTTAGTCTTTGGCCTCCTTGCTCTTCATAAATAAGAAACAGCGAAACAGTTCTGCCTCAGATTTTTGATAGTCCATGTTCTCCCCCCTGCAGAAATTTGTACATCTGTATTTGCACGTGTATAAAATATGCATGTGTACGCAAAATGGGAATTGGCAAAAAAAACCCCAAACAACCAAAAAAACCCAACAACAAAACCCCCTGTCAGCACTACAGTTCTCATTGTGCCAGACAACATTATAGTGGTAATGGTTTAAATGCAGGAGTTCCACCCCTTCAATTACCAGCGCCGCTTCCTGCCGGCAGCCAATGAAATGGAAAACAGCAATATGTTTTCTGTGCAAATGGGCTATCCTCTTAGATTCACTCTTGTTTCCCATGTGGTCATCTGCAGAATGATTAAGTGCACTGGTGAGACAACGATGCATTTTGCGTTAGTCATAGACAAAAAGTGATGCATCAGTGTACTATTGATGATATTGGATGTTTTAAGAAAACCTTAAGTGACTACTTTAACAAATGTGGAATGACATTGCTCTAGTGTGTGCAAAATGTGGGTCGCTCATACAGACAGAAATCTAATGAATATTTTTTTCTTTTTAACATAAGGTGGGGTGGGGGAGAGGGAATGCATTCAGGCAAGGTGTAGAAATGGCAGCTAATTACTGCTGGTAGCTTCTGTTCCAAGTAGAATGTGGAGTGATAGGAAGTTCATGCATTTTTAAGTACTACTTAGTCTTGCCAGCATAGTGGTTGCTTCTGAAGTTTGAGTGTTGAACCCTATATTTTCTAAAGTTGTATTCTAAAGTAGCTCATATATAAATAAGCTTTACATGTTCTCAGACTTTGTGCTGCATTTCATGGTGAAAACCAGTATAAATATTGCTAGACTATGACAAAGATTTTAGCCAATCTTTAAATTAATGGCGCAGGTATGTGACCAACAAGTACTTGTTTTGGGATGTGGTAGGGTTTGTCTTAACTGTTTGTTCAATTACTTAATTAAATAGTGAATTACAATGTAAAACCTGTAGATTTGATGGAATGCATACAAAATTTGTGGACAAAAAAATTAAAATACAGCTATTCTGAAATCTGTGTGAATTTGTAAAAATGAGCCTGTAATATTTAATAAAAGTAGCCATTAATAATTATCAGTGCAAAAATTGCTGTAAATGTTGTAGTCTTATGCTAGTATCATAAAAAGTGCTCAATATACTAAAAAATGTAAACCTCAGAACTACAAGAAATTCTTTTCTGTAAGAAAAGTGAAATTGCAGTGCTTACTTTCTAGTTAGGATGTAAACCCTTTTTACTGAAAAACAGGTTCTTAGTATTTCATGTCTTGCAGGGAAATGGGACTTACTTTAGTAATGCACATTGCCTTGAATCTGCTTTTCAGTTGAGACATAGGCAGAGTTCATATGGGAACTGTCAGACACAACTGGGAGTTGAAATTGTACCCTGAAGCCTGGTCCCACAGATTACCTGCATTTTTCCTGTTGGCCTTTGCTCTAAAAGCTCTTATCTCCCTTTGCAGTGGTTTTCTACTGAAATTTGTTCTCAGGTTTGTTTTTTCTTTCCTGCAGGTGTAGGTCAGGTGGTGCTTCAAGTGGCTGCAGCCACAAACTGCAAACATCACTATGGTGTGGAGAAAGCTGATATTCCAGCCAAATATGCTGAGGTGAGGTTTTTTTGAAGTGAGTTGTGTGTGTATGCCTTACTTGAAGGCTAACTGCGTGGTTCAGGGTCACTGTTAACTGCTGTGCAGGAAGAAAAGCAGAGTTTCAGTCCTAGTTGCTTTTGCTTCTCAGGTCAGTAAGACCTGGAGCTCGGCATGCTTGGGAAAAGAAGTGTATGTCTAGCCGTGCTAGAAGTGTATGCCAGCAGTGCTTGCGGAGTGCACAGAAGGAGCATTAGCATGTTTCTGAAGTGATTTCAGGACCAGGAGATGTAAAACTGTTTTAACAGTAGGACCTATTCAAAAGGAAGTGCAGTGTGAGCTTCACCTAAACACCTGCAATCATTCTGTGTCTGAAACAGCTCTAATACGGGGCTTCCAGAGATCATAGCATTAAGCAAATCTAGGAATGAATTCACCAACAAATAGTTCTTAAAGGTTTTAAAGGCTATGTTTCTGCTTACGGTGGTGATGCCTTTTTTTGGTGTCCTAAAGTTGAGGTTCTGCTTAGTTATTAAACTGTTGTAGGCTAATTGATGAGGCCTGTGTTGGGTATCTGGTTAATAACTGCTTAGTAGGCACCTAAATGAAGTCTTACTATACGAAAACCATAATGTTTAGTCAGGCAGGCAGTTTTCTTTACACTTCTAATTCTGTGCCGATGGGGACCCACAAAGATAATCAGTTCCAAGGCAAACCTGGGAGGCAAATGAGCTACAGGCAAACAATAAAGGTTAGTCATGCCTTACCATAAGAAGTTTACTTTCTTCAATAAACTGAACAGAAACTTATCCTTCCGTATTGCTAAAACAAGCTGACTCAGTCCGTACAGGCTAGAAAATTATACCTTCAGAAGGGAAGGAAAAAAAATTAAAATCCTTGATCCTCCTTTTCACTGGTGTGGGCAAAAATACATAAACACAGTGGCAAAGAGGATCAGACAAGGATCTAAAAATCCATTTTGTTTCCCCTGCCATGACCCAGTGGAAATTTCCAACTGGAGCTCTCTTTGCAGTCCCTCTGTGTGAGCGTTCTGGTTTCATTAGAGAGCCACTAAGGCCTGGACTCCCATCTGTGTTTAATAGTAAAGATCAGTGTTAAAGAGGGAAGGTTAAATTCTCACGTTCACTAATACCTTTTCATGTCATTGTACAAACAGAAGGCTTTAGTGAAAATGGTTAGCAAAAAAAAAATTACCCACAAATTGAATACTAGGAATATTAACTCATGGGGTACCTTCAGTTTCAGAAGTACACCGGTATTTCATAAGATTACTGGATGAACAAAATATACTGCATTATTCTTCTGGTTACAGATGATGTCCTGTCAGATTTAACAACTAAACAGCTTCTGCAGTGTCAGAATGTGTGAAGCTGCCTGTGTACAGCTAATCTGCCTTGTGCTGTGTGTAATGGACCAGTTTTCCTCCCCATCTCTGACAGACATTTGTGAAAGGGATTGGATTAAGTTTCTAGTTAAGATTGGCTGTGGCAACACATCTCTGGTTACTATGATAATTAATGCAGATGACTTTGAAAAGCTTCAGCTAAAGAGGAAGAATGTTATGGATTTTTTAGTGAAGTTCTCTTAAAAAAAAATTAAAATGTAAGTTCATACAGCATATGAAAATACTGAAGATTTTTGTGAGTTATCCTACTAAACTTCGGAGTACTTTTGAAACGTAAAGAATTTTAAAACACATCTGTCAACACA
This sequence comes from Calonectris borealis, assembly GCF_964195595.1. Lineage (NCBI taxonomy): Eukaryota > Metazoa > Chordata > Aves > Procellariiformes > Procellariidae > Calonectris > Calonectris borealis. The sequence continues at coordinate 431,299 of NC_134339.1, read as the reverse complement.
CATTGTTTTATTGACCTGCTGATGGAGGTCTCCACCTCCAAGTTGTCAGTGAAGCCAGAATTCCTGCTGTGCTTCTCTCCTTTATCCCCTTTCCTTGCTGCGTCCAAATTTGGGCCCTCCCATATATGGAGTCAAATTCTAAAGATCAGGAGTTTTTTTTCAGTCTTCCAAGACACTTGAGTTTCATTTTCAAATGTGTTGTATAGGTGTAACTGGACCCTCACTGCCACTCTAAAGTAATGACCTGTGCTGCATATTGTCAATTTATGGGGGACAAGATTTTGTAAATGTGGAGATGCATATTTGTAAGGCACCAAGCTATCTTGATGTATGGGGTTTTTGGTTCTTTTCTCCTATATTTGGGCAATGGAAAACTGGCGCAGCTACCTGGTTGAGTAGTAGCAGCCTTCCATCCTCTGCAGCCCTAGTCTGTTTAGACGTAGTTTGAAGCATTCTTCCTGGTTGCTCCGCAAGTGTGATGCTCCTTCCGTTTGCTGTTGCAATGCTTTGCATACTGCTTTCTGCTTTCCCATTCACGCTAGAAGACCTGTCTTTATCCTGTTTGTTCCTTTGCTATCTGGGTTTAGACTGGACTGCATTCACTGCCTCCTGCTCGCTGTGGGATTACGTACCACAACACAGTAGCTACTTAAGGTTGCGCCATTTTTAGTGCTGAGCAGTGTCAACTCCGATTGCCTTGCTTATAACATGTAACTTTGATGAAAAGGGGGGAGAGAAGATGCCAGCTTTGACTTGGCCCTAATGAAGCAAAGTTGTTTGTTTTTTTTTTAAGGAAACTAAACTACAGTAGTTGTCTGTCTGCCTATCCTTTGAGTGTTAGTGGCAAAAAACCCTAAACCAACCAAACAAAAAGTCTTGGGGGTCGATGGAGACCGTCAGAGCTGCACCTCCTTTTACTGCGATGTAATTGGTAACACGAGATGTCCTAACAGGTGGTTTTGTTTTTCCTCCTTTTTCTAGACGATGGACAGAGAGTTCAGAAAGTGGATGAAATGGTATGGGAAAAAACATGCAGAATACACAGTGAGTGAAATTCAGCTGAAAAACTTTGTGATCCATGCTGATGTACAGAATTTGCAAAGTCCTCTTCAGCCTTTCACCAGCCAAGCAGCAGTATGAGTCATACCTGCTTCCTGGCTTTTATCTTGATCCCGAGGATGGTGTTCTCCAAGACATCCTCCCAGGCCGCTCTCTTTGTCTTGCTTGACATGTGGTACAGTGTTGTTGGGAGTACTTTCAAGTCTTTTCAGAAGCTCTTGGAAGATTTATTCTTCTAAAACATTGTCATTTTAACCGGGGCTGCCATGTGTCTTCTGTTTGTATTAAATCTCCTTTTACTTCCCCCCCTGCCCCCTGCCTCTCTCCATGATGTGGGTGTTCTCCTGGGTGGACTATTGAAAATGGCAGGTCCTCCTTGGGTATCTGAAATCTCCTGCTAGAAACAAAAGCCAAAGCTTTGGTTCTGCAGGCAGGTGAAGATGTGGTCACCTGGGACAGGTGGTGGAGGGGATGGGACTGCAGGGTTTTCAACACTGGGGAGTTGGGGTGGAAGTTCTGGATGAATGCCAGCACTGTGAGATTAGAGCAGAAAACTCCAGGACCAATTAACAGGAGAGATGGTTTGTAGTTGGAAGTAAGGGGTGGGTTGTGGGCTCAGGAAGGATGGTGGGTGGTTAGTTCTGATTTGGAAAGGATTGGAATTAGATGCTCTGAGGGTAGAGCTAGAGCAGGAGGAGTAAATGGGTCATCACAGGGCATCTCTCTACTTGGGGCTAGGGACACATGTTGAAATAGCTTTCCACTTCCTCCGAATGTTACTTAATCATTGTGGATGTGTTTTCCACTCTAACGATAGTGTGAAGCATGTGCAGAGTCATATGCTGCCTTGTGCCATTCCTTCCCCTTTTCCTTTTCTCCCTCTTCTTAAATGTCGTTAAGAAAGTCTGCTCCCTGGTTAATCACTTTCCAGTGAGGAAATGTATGTAATCACAGTACATAGGAACCCACTGGGAGTTTTGAAAATACATGTGTTTATGCTTCTCCTACTACTTTCCTATGGTCAAGGAAGAGGCTGGATGGATCAGGGTTGTTCCCTAATTGCCCAGAGAAGTTGGGTCACTCTTTCCTGCTCAGAAGTTGCAGCTACCAATGTGTACTGCAGTTGAAGTGCGAGCAAGTGTTTGGGGAACTACTTCTTCATTTTCCTTTTGTACAGAGCCATTATTGCTATGTTACCAGAATGGTTTGAACTGCATGCCTTTCAGCGTTCCAGCAATGTGGGATCAAATGGCAGGTCGTAGATGGCCTGCCTTTATTTCCCAATTTTCGGTGTCTGCTGGGATCCCTGGTGCTCTTTAGAGGGCTTATCTTGTAATGAAGGACGCTACAACTCTCCCTTCAGGGAGCAGGCTGGAGAAAGTGGTAGTGCCACCTGCCTCTGTGCATTTTTTTCCTTGAAATGCCTTTACTGTATAGTGTGATTTTCTTCAGAGGGATGCTGGGCCTGCTGTGGGACTAGTTTGTAGCAGGATTGATATCAGGCTGCTAACTCTTTCCTGCTGTGGAAACACTGTGAATGCTTTACTTTTCATGAAGTGGCCATATGGCATTTTTCCATTGTGTCACCCAGCTGGCATTACATGAAAGGAATTGTTACTGAAGATACTCTGCTTATGAGCTGTGTAATTTAAAGAATAGGATAGGAACTTGGACTAAAATATTGAAAGCATATTGATTGCCGTAGGCAGCGAGCATTTCCATATTGTGCATTCCAAGTGACAGAGTCTGGTACTATATTGAAACAGAGCTACTAAATTTTTTGCTAGGTTCTTTGGCTTTTGTAAGTCTTTTCTGAAAAGTGTTTAGAGTAAAATTTCTCTTGAGTATGCAGTCTGCTTCTCTGGGAAGGGTTGAACACTCACAGCACTTCTTGTCTTAAGGAAAGTTGGTTTCCTATCACCTTCTCATAGTGATGCTTGAAGATAGATTTTGGTCTTTTATGTGTAGACACACAGGGCAGATTTTATTTAGTTTTTATTGCTTCATCAAACATCCTAGGCTTACAATTATGTTTTTTTGCCAAACAGTATATTTTCTTTAGTAACTTCTTAGACAGCATCTTCTATAGGTGACTATTGTTAAACAGAGAGCAAACTTGTCTCGTAACGCAGCTAGAAGACACTGGAAGGCACGGAATTAAAAGCCTGGTATCTTTGTCTTTCTGGAAAACAACTTTGTCCCCTGCAAAATGCTTAGTGGGGTCCCAAAATTCCAAATGTTGGAGACAAAATAAGCGCAAATTGAAATAGTCTGTCATCAGCAGAGCTTAACTTGTGAATTCCACTCTAATGTTTTAGGCAGTCATATGAAAAATAAATATTTTGAGAAGAATAAAGTGTTGGAGGAGGGAAGCTTGGCAGAAGTTCAGTGGGAAGAAGTCTCAGGTCCCACCTGCAGCTTTGTCTGAATAATGTGGATGGTGGTTTTGACTTCATGCACTTAACAGCTGCTTTGCTGTAAAAGTAAAAATTGTGGTACATAAGGCAGCAATAAATCCTGGAGTTGGGCCTGCAGGGTTGTGTTGGTGTGTTTGTTTTTTTTTTTTTTAAACAGCCAAGAGCCTAGTACAATTACAGATTTCCAATACAAATGGTTTTTTGATTTCTCACTGAAAAGTGATCTGCTGCTTATCTTAAGTCTTGTCTTTTAGCTAACACTATTTTGGTGAGGCAATGGTTGATTGTCCTTACCAGCTCTGCAACCATCAGATTCACTTCCTCGCCTTCCCCACTGAAATATTCTTGTTACTGCTGGAAGTTCTGAGCTTGGACACGTGAATTCTGATGAGCAAGGTCCAGTGACAACATTTAAAATAAACCCTGATTGTCCAGGTATATTTCCATTTATTTTGTCTACAATCATAGAAAAAAGTCTCTTTTGAGAAGTGGTTCCATACAAAATACGCAGTCATATATATGCAGATCTTTTCAGTAAAACAAAACATCGTTGCGTAGTCACTTTCAGATGATAATTGCACATTAAACTTCTCCAGTAGCTAGTGGCAAAGTGTCTTGAGGCATGTTGGATGCCTAAAGCTTCCATAGAGCTATAGCTGCTAGTAATGGGTCATGGCTGCAGCTTTAGAGTGGGAAGATCCATTTGGGGCATGAGAGGAGTGGGAGAAAGGTTGCTCATCATACGTTGGCTTGTAAGTCTCCTTGATCTCTAGCTATTGTAGGTTATAATCCTGTTAATATAATTGTTATGTCATAATCCTGTTAAATGAACTGAATTTCATTTTAAATGATGAGCTCTTCAATCTCATGATTCTAATTGGGGAAAAAAAAAACTCCAAGAGAGTAACACTTTCTGATAAGAATTTTTCTTAGTTTTTATATTCAACTGATATGTTTCAACTTGCTATATTTACATGCCTATGCTGTGGTTGTATGGTTGTTGATGTTGAATTCCTGATCGGTTAGGGATAATCATATTCTTTGCTAGTCTTCTCTTTTGCATTCGTAGGGAATGCATTATACTTCTAGGGCTTTTTTCATCATCATCAGCTGTTTCAGCTTTTTGGACTAGAATGTCCCACTTCCAACACATCTCACTTTGTTTCAACTCCTCTTATCTTCTTGTTTCTCTTCACGTGGAACTGAGACGTTTCCAAGATTAGCCTTACCCCATTCTTTTCAAGAAAACTGTTGTCTGAAGGAAACAGGAGACTTTTCTAAGGTCATTAGGCCTAGATAATTAGAGTGTCTTTCTTGGGGAATTTCTGCACATGTGCAGTCATCAAATTAAAAAGCGGTATTGCAATTAAGAGGCAGATGGGTTTTCATGGTTTCTAACTGTAAATATCCTCATGTGGCCTCAAAATCAGAGCCATCTCCAGGTATCTAGGGCACAATGCTGAGATTGCCATGTAGCAGAAAGTGCTTAAGTGTTCTTCCTGGGCTACCCTTGAAGAAAGTTTTCAGTGTGTCCTCAGTGCCTACTATGTGTTGTACTCTTCTGCTAGGGGAAGGTATTCCTCCAGTCGTGGGTTAGAGTAGGTCTCTGCAAGCGAAGTTGGCGGTAGCTGCAGTCGCGTGTTCTGCTAAAGACAAGGATTTGTTTTGTTTTTGTTTACTCAGGGTTGTTATAGAATACCTTCACCTGTTCCATAAAAGCATGTTTTAGCAGTAGGTGGAAATCATCTATGAGTCTTCAAAATAAGTGTAGGAAAACACAGGTCAGCGTTGCTAAAGGCTGGAATTTTGGCTGGATGGACATCTCTGATACATGTGCTGTCTGCTCAGAGGAAACCCCGGTAGCTTCTAATTGCTGAAGATGCTCTGTGGTTCAGCCCCGTGCATTAGAGGTGATTTTTGTTGTGCATAAAACAGTGGAAGCCTGGCATCTGTAAGCTTGCAGGCTTGTCTCTGAGTTTGAGGTGCCCTGACTGGCTTGTTATTCTGGAAGTCTCTGTTCTGAGCAAAAGTGGAGTGATTTGTGTAGGAGTTTCATTGTCTCTTGTTGCCTGATACCAGCTGCTGGTTCGTGGGGATAACTGACATCACCTGTACTTAAAAACTTCCATTGCTTAACAGTACACTGCAACTGAGGAAAGGGCAAGATATCTGTTTGTCCCAGATATTTTTGAATGCCCTATTTCAGCGGGAAACTTGATGTTTTGGTATTTGAAAAGCCCTCCAAATGTCCCCTGTGGCTTTGAAATGGTGCCACATTTTGGAGGTTTGGATTCATGCCTCCAGTTATTTTTGAAAAGAACAGGAACCTAAAAATAACCATGTGTACTTTTCCAGGCAGAAATGACTGGTTTTTGTGAGCCAAGTGTTTGCATGGAGGCTGCTGGAATGAGGCATTCTGCGTGTGAATTTATGGCTTTGTGTAGCCGGTCAAACAGAGCGTTACCAGAGAGACTCCAGCCCAGCGCTGGGGTGAGAACGAGCCCTCCTCCATGGCAGAGGGGCTTGACCTTCATAAACTGTTGCTCTGCTACGTGATGAATGCACAGCTGCTGGAGTGTACCTCTTGTTGCTTCCCCCGGGCGGTGACCTGCTGGTTTTCTTCAAGTTATAGGAATCGGATGCCGTTAAGCGTATTTCTGCAGTCTCTGTAGAGCAAATTTATCTGTTTGAAAAACCTGAATAAAAACCTGTTTTGGCTTCTAAATTTAGAAACAATGCAGGTTGGCAGCTCTCTGAAGCGGATTTCACTGAGCTAATTATCCTTTTAGATAAAGCATGTCTCCTGCATTGTATAATCAGATGAAAATATCTGCATTACAGATGGTCCCTTCCATTCATTATTCACTAAGGAGATTAAGTTTCACAGAGAGAGGAGGAACAGGATGGGGGGGTGGGGACACTGATGGGAAGAGATTGAGTGCATCCCTGTAGCTGTCACCGCTGCTTTGCATGGGCGTGCCAGCTTCTCCCTACATGACCATAATGGATCATGTTCTTCTACTGGTTTAGCTACTGCAACCCTTGGCCAGGAGTTAGTTAGCTGGAGTTTCCTTACTAGTTCTTTTTTCGCTCTCAGAATTATTGTAAACCACTGGGATTTTGGGGGGGTTTTGTTGGATTCCCTGTGTCAGTTGATGGGGAAGGCCCTACTTTCCTCCTTTTAGGCCATCATTTATTGATCGCTGCTCCCCAAGTACCGTAGGTGAAGAAACTGGTCGTCAGGAGTAGTCAATCAGATAGCTCTTGTACTGTGCTTTGAATGTAGCAGACCGCTGATCCAGGAATCACTGTCTTGCTTCCAGAGGGGAAAAAATAACCAATTTACTCCCAACCACAGTTGACCATCTGGTTATTTCTGTAGTCCAGTATTTTTCCTGGTGAGATTTTTCCCTCAACTATTGGCTAAGTATGAGCTAGGGTAGCATTACAATACAAAAATAGACGGGTTCAAACAGGGCTGTAGTTCATTTGAATTGTAACATGGCTATATCTTGCAAAAGTAGATGGGGAAAAAGTGTTCAGCGTCCATGTGTTATATCAGGTTAAAGCATGGAGATGTTGGTTATAACTGCGTTCTTCCTAACCACACAGGCCGGACAAAATATAGTGTAACTGGATCCAAGTAAAGTATAACAGCCTCTTGGGTTAGATTTCAAGACCTTTATATGAAGCTTAGTATTTCAAAATAGTTTCATGTTACGCTGGTTCTTTGTTCTCTTACTAGACTATGGCTTTATAATCCCACTTCCTTATTTTTCAAATGTTTTTCTTTCTCCTGTTAGTGTATGAAAACCTCATGTAGACATTAGAAACTGTGTGGTGTGGAGGACTGCAATATAGAAGCTGACTTGCAAAAATGGTTGTGAAATAAATGTAGTTGCCTTGTATGTAGGTTTTCTTCTACTGTGTCTTGGTTACTCAACCATGAAACTATTTACTACAAGAACAGATAAGACTTTGAGACAAAATTATCTCTTAAAAATAATCTGGAGATGGTCTCTATTCACAAATAGGGCATATAGAGCTTCAAAAAAAATGTTTCCATATATGAAGTGAGAAAAACTCAGTACTCTTTAGAACTGTTCTGATGTTGCATTGAGTTTCTGGTTTAGGTATTGAAAATACCTAGTAGTATGTTGTTAGGTTGGATCTCTCTGAGTTCAGTCTCCAACGTATGCTTTGTTTTTACTATTGCGATATCAAAACATGCATTCCCTCCCACAGGTGTGAGAATACAGGTAGTAATTCTGTTTTAAACTCTTATTTCAGCGTAGCTGTTTGGCAGAACAGATAATTTTGACTAACTTTAGTTATTCTAACTTGCTGTTTTCAGCACGTTTAGTTTCTAACGCTTAAGGCTCTTTGCAAAGTTCTTGATCTCTTCCGCGAGAACCCTTGATGTTCGCTTTTCTCAGCCCTCTTGCACAGTGTGTAGCAGCAGGGCGTTTGGACTACTTTTTTTGGTTTTTTTCCCCTCCTTTCCTCCTGAGAAGCAAACCCACTCCTGTTGGCAACTGTGGCTTTGTCCTTCACAGTGGCTCAGACAAGTTTACCTCCCTTTGTCATCCCTTCTGTGGCTCTGAGTGGCATCAGGCTGCTCCGCTGGGAAGAGAAAGCTATGGTGGAAGACACCAGGCTCTGGTGCTTCACTGAGACAGGTATCCTGACTTAGCTAGCGAGGTTTGGAAGGATCTTGAGTGTGTCTGCATTGCAGTGCAGGCACTTCTGTTTAAGTTATCACTAAACGAGAGTAAGTGCTGGCATGTGAAATGTTCACTTCTTTCCATACAAAGGAATACATGCAGAAGAAGGATGCTAAGCAGTCACTGTTGTTGCTTTGATGTTCCTGAGGTTCTGATATAAGCCATCATCTTACTTGCCCCTTTAAAGTGTGTCATCATCATTAATTATATAGTTGCATATTATTTTTTGTCTCCTCCTCTTATCTTCCTCTCCCAACCCTCCTTCTGCCTTACTTGTGGCACAGCAAAACAGCATGGTCCATAGATTCCTCTCTCATTTCGAAAGCACGACTGAGAAAATGCTAATCTGTGGAAAAGCTATGTAGTTGCAGGTATTAACCTGGGACTTGATGTGGTTTCATCAGAAAGGTGCTATATAAGTCACTGAAATTACAACTATAATTATTTTCAAGTAAGGCCTTTATGTTACTTGATTTCCAATTTGAAAGTGTTAGAAGCATTCAAGATTTATATTTAGTACCACAGAAAAATCAGATGCCTGTCTGTCTGTTGCAACAAGAGCCTGAATCATGAGCCAGTGTTTCCAGCAAGCGCTGTGCTGAATCTCTTCGCTCTGGTTCCCCCTCTGCTAAGAGAGGCTGACCGAACCACAGGAGCACAGTCTTCATAGGGCATTGTTGATATCCAGAGACCCTTCCCTGTTTATCCCATGGCAGGACAGCAGCTGAGGGTGGGAGCAGAGAGGGAGGCACCTCCGGGACCCGAGGAATGGGCAGAGCCAGCTGGTGCTCTGGGTGCTTCATCTCCTCGGTATTTCCTAAAGACTTCATTTGGCCTTATTTGTAGTAGTATCACTGTCTTGGTACAGCATGTTTGGCCTTCTCCAAAGGAAAAGGGTTATGGAGCAGAAAGGAACAATGTTAACTCGTGTGTGTGTGTGGTTTTTTGTGTTCTTTGTCTTTTTTTTAAGCTGGAAAGAGGTGACTTCCTCTCGGAAGAATGGAGAGAGAGAATTGCAAACACAAGGTACAGTATGGCAGTTGAATGCTGCTTTATGAACTGAATATTTGGGAGTTTGTATAACGGAAATTGGGAGGCTGGCCAGCTTTTTATATAGAATTTCCATAGCAAATACCAAAAGTCTATCTGCCAGCTTTTATACTGGCCTCTTTAGATCCTGTTTTCTGACTAGAAGAATGGGTTTAAATGCATGTCCCATGATATTGCACACAAGGGTGTATCCAAGATAAATTCTGGTTATACAGAGAAGTATAAACCTCTGTTTGTTTTGCATATCCTTGTAGTTCATGTCAGTGATTCTGGCAAAACACTAGTTATCTTGGCTATTGGTGCATACAGCTAGGCTCACTTTCCATTTGAAAAAAAAGCAAAAGACCCAAGTGAGTCTGTTCCAACTTAAAGTGGGAATTCATTTAAGCTGATGGTCTTGAAGATTATTTCTGTGAAGATGTGTACAGAGGGTTAGACTCCTTTTTGATGGTAGCAAAAAGGGAATAAATTGTTAAAAGCATAAAATATTCTTCAGTATTTTTAAAGGCTTTGCATTCTTTCAGCCTTATGTACAGAAAAAGAAGTCTTTATTTTTATATGACCTTCTGGGCCACCCTGTTATGTGGGGGAATGGAAGACAGTTGCCAAAGAGGGCTCTCTGAAAGTCTTCAGCGTTGTGGCAATTTATGGATTGCTTCCAAGACACTCTTTTAAGAGTACTCCATCAAGAAGGCGTCTGCCAGGCTGATGACTTTTGCATTATTATGTACCTCAGTTAAACTTCTGGAGGTGCCTTTTAATTTGTGGACAGACTTGTCCCAGCCTTGCAGCATAGTGGGGTTTTGCTTTGTTCCTTGCTATTCCAAATGCACACTCCTCTGCTGTCTGTGCAATTTTCCTTGGAACAAATTTAATTTTTTTTTTGTTTTTTATTTTGTAGCTAAAGTACATCTAACTGTATGCAGAAATGCTGGTAGATGTTTATTTTGCGTGGTATGCAGCTAATTGTAGCCTACTGATGCACAGCCATCTTGCTCTCTGATACAGAAATCCCAAAAGAATTAGCTTTTTGCTTCGCAATTGTTAGGTGTTTGTGTTTGTTCCGAGTGCGCCAACTGTTCAGCGACTGCTCTATCTAATGAGACTGCAGATTGTCTGACGAATTCACATTGGAGCCATCCAATCTTAGAGAGTAAGTTGAAGTGTCACCCTTCCCATGAGCGTGGACCGGTGGCCAGGCTCTGAAGGGAAGGGTGCATTTGTACCAGAACACGGATCTACGTGGTTGAGTGCTGACATGTAAGCAGGCTGTGCAGCACGCAGTATTCCTGTTAACTGTACTTGTGGCTTAGCAATACGTGCTAAAAAGAGGGCTGAAGTCAAGGTGGACTGGGGGCTCCTGTGCTTCTGTCATGTGGATACAAAATATTGTGCCAGAATGAACACTAAAAAAAATATATCTGGCAAGCTATGTCTTTTTCCCTTCCTTTCCTGGATGTTTTCTAGTCCCATTAATATGCTTGGCTCTTTTGCAAGGCCTCTTTTTTGGCACGTGGTGGGAAGGAGGAGGAAGAAACCCCTGCTAGCCTTACTTGCCAGGCAGGGTTTCCCAAATTTCCAAGAGCAAGGCGTAGCAAGAATAACTTTTTTTTCCTTGGTGTATAAACATTTTTTTCATCCGTGGTTTTTAATAGCTTTGGCTGCTGCTCTTAAACTCAGTGTCCTTGTTGAACATGTTTCATGTGTGGAGGCACTAGGAGGGGAGTTTTCAAACAGACCTCTTGCAAAGAAATCAGTTCTTCATGTTGAAACAATATGCCAGAATGGCTTTCACAATTTATGCGTGCAGGGTGCTCAACGGCTTCCAAGAGATGTTGAGGACTCTTGTTGCAAGGTGGTAGGAAAGGAGCACCAGAGACAATTAGACCAGGCCCAGGCTCTTAAAAATAAAGGGGTATTTCTTTTTTAATCAGTGATGTGTTCTGTTTCTTTCCCAAACATTTTTATCATTTGTGTGATTCTACCTATGTGCTGGTTTCTTTGTTTCCTTATGACTGGTTTTTTTTCAGGAACAAAACCCTCTCATTGGATTTCCTAACCCAGAAAGAAAGATGCAATCCTCTGTTGTGGGTTAGGGTGAAGTGCCAAGTTTAGGACAGGGAAAACGTGCTGAGAGATGTCAACTGTCTTTTTGCATTACGGGGGAATTTAGAGCTAGAAGAGAAAATATATTTTGATATTGTGCTGTAATATTTTAAATGCACGTGAAGAAGTAATGGGATGAAATGGATGTCTGTTGTGTCGGAGTATAGCTTTTCACGTGTGGATTAACTACTGTAAGTGTGTTGGTAGTTGCTATGTTGGTGTTTGATTGCACCATGGCAGAGGGGTGAAAACATTTTGCACATCGTTTTTATGTTGAAACTTACGGTGCAAAATTCACGTGTATGCTGAGAGGAATTGTCAGAGCAGGACGCCTTTGAAATTTTTTAAATGTAATTATGTGGGTAATGTCTGTGAATGCTAAAGGTAAGGTACTGTTTTGTGTCACTGTGCAAGAAGAAAGCTTTTTGTTAGATGGAAGTAGCTGTATAGTCAGGGACAAGCAGCGTTTTTCAGTTTCAAAAGTGGCTGTAAAGGCTATAAGTGACTGTGACTTGTGGTTGTGGGGGGTAGTTGTGTGTGTATGCTTGGGTGCCATTTGCCTGTCCCTGTTCATTAACTAGACTATTATCTTGCAGTGTTATTTTTGTGAATAATTTTGCCTTTGGTCCTGAGGTGGATCACCAACTGAAGGAGCGATTTGCGAACATGAAGGAAGGTAACAAATCGAACTTAAAACCTTTTTCCATTGGTTTCCTGCTTACTGTGGGAGCTGGTGGTGGTAAGGGCTTAGTTACAGCCGTCAGGAGCCAGGTTGGTGGGTTTTATTCTGTGACTTGCAGGCAAGCATCTGCACCGCAATGGTTATTTCTTGGGCTTTTTACTTCCCATCTTAATATCTACTCTGACCTACCTGGTTACTTGGAAATAGCTCTGCATGTGAAGGCTCTCTGCGGAGCTCTGTTGGGGTGGGAGGAACTGCCGGCCCTTTCTTACCTGTTGCGGGAGCTGACAAAACATGCAGTGGCCAAGACTGCAAAGCTTCCTGACTGCATAGGCATGGCTTTGTATATCCAGTTTCTGTAACTGCATACTGAATTCAGTTACTGGATTCTCCTATTTAAAGTTGTCACATTTAGTACTGGGTATTAACTAATAACTATCAAAATGGGGACACTGTCCCTGGATGTCTTGTGTGCTGCTTGAGAAGTTGCATTGCAGACGGTAGTGACCGGGGATGCCCAGTAACCCCACTGTGGCCCTTATGTTGCCCGAGGTGTCTTTTTTCCTTCCTCTTAACCGCTTGGCTAAGTAACAATTTTATTTGGTTATGGCAGAAATTACAAAAATAAGTATTTCTGAAAAGAAAAATGTGTGGCATGAACAAAGAAGCTGTGGCTTTCCATAGTACAGCTTTGTGCTGAAATAAATAATGTAACTTTTGGGCTCTGTGGCAAACCGTAAAACCCCCAAACTTAAGCTGTCGTCTTTAATTTTAGTGGTTGATTTTTTTTTTTTTAAACTTTTTAGTGGTGGCTTGGGAGAAGTGGCAAGGTGGGGAAGGTTCAAGCACTCTTTAGAAAATGAAGAAACCTTAGTTCTCTTCCCAGAAGGTGCTCAGGCTCTGCGCCTTGGGCTGAATGACCGCAAATAGCTGTGAAATGCAGATTAGCGTTCTTTTAAATAAAAGGGCTTTGGGGGCTTGTGTATAAAAGACGCTAACTAGGAATGAGATAGCAGTGTTCCTAATTGAAATTTTTATAGATTGCCACTGAGAATTAATGCGCTCTTTTTTTTGAAGTGTTTTAAGATATGTCATTTTAAAGTGATCCTTGTGGTGTCACCTCATAGCTACCTAGCAGGACTAATATATTGACTTTCTTGGATGCTGTCAGAATAAGCTTTAAGTAATTTTCTTCTTTTTTTTTTTTTTTTTTTTTTTGTAATGATATACAAGTGGTAGTTTTATTAGGGCTGCTCTTTAAGGCTCTGTCCTGGGTTATGTTTAATAAGTAGTCATTTCTAGAAGAAACTGTGGTAGCTGACTTTGCTTTTTTTTTTCTTTTTCCAGGTGGGAGAATTGTGTCCTCAAAACCTTTTGCACCTCTAAATTTTAGAATTAACAGTCGAAACTTGAGTGGTATGATTACCCTTTTTATTGTTCATTACAATTATGGTGTATTCATTATCTGAACATGTCTGTAGTGGGTTTTTGTTGCTCTTTAAAGAGTTGTGTGAGTAAATAGAAAAATGCTGTTGTATTATTATAGTATACATGCCAAAGTGACATGTATTTAAAATCAAACAAACAAAAAATCCACCCAACACTGGAACAAACAGACACTCTTTTTATGAGGTTCATCCTGCTGTGTTTAATGTCTATAATGTTAATGTTTCCCTGGCTGGGCATCTTATAGTTGAAGAGAAATAAGGTGTTTTAAGGGCATGATTTATTTCTTTAACTACAAAGAGCTGCAGTGACTAACTTGCATGCAAATTCCTTGTACCACAGCTGTCTAAATTTGGACAGGTAAATCTCACCAGTCATGATTTGTCAGGCTTAGAAGCTAACATGTTCAACTTTGAATGCCTTGTCTTCCGTACTGTAAATTGATCAAACAGACCTATCCCATAAATGCCTGGTTGCCGTGTCTGTTTTAGTGCCAACAAAGTTTTGTTTTTCTTCCCTTTTGAACATAGTAGACTTGATATTTGCCAATGTTGTCCTTTGCAAGTACGTGAACTGCAGTTTAATGAGGTTTTGAGGTAACACCCTGTGTTGTTGGTTTTGCTTCTGACCTTTTTTCAATTTTTATTGTTGAAATTTTTGAAACAAAAGAATGATCCAAGCTGGGTTTTACACATATTTATTGTGTCCAGTGCAAAACATTCCCTAAATTTAAAAAATGCCTTATTCCCCTCCTTGTGCAAACATGGCAAGTTACATACTGAGTTACAAATCTCAAGCTGTGCTTTCTGTTTTTGGCCTGACACTCATGGTAAAGTGCTTTTCAAGAACAGTAATTTGAAGACTGTCATTAAGGCATTTCACTGAAATAGTGCCATTGTGAGTTATTTTTACTGAGCTTGAATTATTGTGAATGTTCTGTGCATCGGACACCCAAAACTGTCCTTTTCCTTCCTGTTTGATACTCTTTTCTGTGGCATCTGATTGTTTGGAACCTTATTAACTGCTGGGTCCTGGCCTGCCAATCCTTTGTAGACGTGGACTTGAAAATAAAAGGAAAAAAAGGCAGAATGGTACTCCTGGAAATCCTCAAACCTCCAGAGAGCTGAGATCAGTCTGTCAGTTTGCTAATAAGACAAAGAGCGCCTAAGTAAAGCCTACTGCCTCTTTTACAGCACACTAGAACTAGATGAAATATAAGAAGGCACTTCTGAGGTTTCAACTGGGAGACCTGCCTATGTAAATAAATTTTTTTTGGCCTCTCAAGCCTTTTCTTTCCTGGCTTCCGACCATTTTGGTATCTCTCTCTTTGCTAGGTTTGGGAGACTGCAGTTATTAAAAACGTGGTGGAGAGGCAAAAGGACCAATGTGTACTACTTTTTTCACCTACTAAAAGCCCTGATTATGACTGTCAGTTGAGCCAGTTCTTTATCCTATTTCAGCTTTCACCCCAGTGTGGATTCATTGGGAATGTTTTCTAGAATGCTGAAGTTTTATATAGTTTTTGTCCTTAGTAGTTCCATCTGGAAAAAGAAAGGGAAATGTGGAAAGAGTTGGGACAAACCAAAACAAGTATTAAAATGTGGTTAAAATAGTGGTTGAAGTTGCTGAATCCTAAACCTTGCTTTTTGACTCTTCTGGGTAATTTTCTATTTAATTAGAAGTGTGCCATAATTTCTTCTGCAGTCATGCCACTCACTCAGTGTTCAGTGGTTATGGAAATGCTTAGACACATTCCATACCTATTAATTTTAGGGAACAAAACAAATACAGGCAAGAAAGCAAATACAAAACATATTTGTCCCCAATCCAAATATAGTGCAATTACAGTTTACATGGGTTGGATCTAATGACGTTCTGTTACTGGTTCTATCTAATTAAATCCTGCCTGTTACTACAGATGTGTTGTTGCTGGGTTCCTTGTAAAAGTTGTCTCTGAGACACAGGAAAGTTCTGTTTGTTAAAAGCTTGCACTAGCACGTAATTTTACTCTAGAATGGCTGACTACGTCTGAAGAAATGAAAGGTAGATCTTCCAAATTTCTTAAGTTTTCTGTAGGGTGCATGTAGCAAGGGAATAAGAAATTGCTTTTTAAACTCACTGCAATGCTTTCTTCTAGGACATTGCTATCTGAATACAAAATTTATCTTTTTATTTTGAATATGCTTTTACTGTTGCATGGCTAGTTTCAGCTGAGTAGAACTGAGTGGTAAACTGAGCGAGCTTTGGTTCCCTAACTTGACTTTCTTCCTTTAGACATTGGCACTATAATGAGAGTTGTGGAGCTATCACCACTGAAAGGGTCTGTGTCATGGACCGGGAAACCAGTTTCTTACTACCTGCATACTATTGACCGAACCATAGTGAGTATACATCCAGACCAGTAAATCTCCGATTGCTTTACCTGCTCTGGAATCAACATGCCAACTTCAGATCCTTGTTCTTGGGAATTGTTTTGATATTTGTTTGCATATTTATAGACCTGTAACACATCTAATTGGGATGGGTGCACTTCCCCAGTTACCTGTTCAGCCTAGCTGAACGTGCAGATAATACTGCATGGCTTAGCCTCTGGCTGCTTCAGCGCAGCATGTTACACAAATGGTGTAATTATGGACAGTACTATGGTAGTCTGTTAATTCGTTGAAGGTGCATAGATTTACAAGTATAATTCCTTCTCATGCTCCAGAGTATGCAACTATGCAGAATGGTGGTCTTGTGCTTCCACAGTGAATAAAGACTCTGTGGGTCTTTAATTCTTTGGTTTCCTTTGTGGTGTACGGACCATTTCATTCTATCATATTTAAGCAGTAAATCTCAATTTTAGTAGAACTTTCAGTTGTTGTAGAACCAACCAAACTCCATAACAATGCTGATGCATTCACTGTTTTTTTTCAGTTAAAGAAAACAGAAACAACCCTGTAGAAATGTAAACTTTCGTGGAGAAATAGTTTATTCCCACACTGAGTTTTTTGCAATGTGATAGTAACACTATTTTTCTAAGTCTGCGGTAGTCTAATAATGCTTTTGTTAAAAAATATGCTAGAGTGCAGATATATATTTTAGGGGAGTACAAGATTGAAGTAGCTTCACTGAAAATAACTTTCTGCTGAGCGGAGATATATGACACAAAGCTTTAAAGCAAGGATAGGCAGTGGTGAAGATGATAAAACCTTGTTAAGGCTTGGATTATGTCCTGCTACACAACGTGTCTGTGTTGCTAAAAAGAATGAATGTAAATGGCTTTTTGATGTAGCTTATCAGAAGAAAACCAGTCAGAATTTCTGCAGTTCTGCATTTGTCTTAAGCTAATATTTTGTTCTTATGTATTCATCTGTCGTGACTTTGAAAATTACTATCTTATCTTTCTATTTTCAGCTTGAAAACTATTTTTCTAGTCTCAAAAATCCAAAACTCAGGGTAAGTTTCAGTCATTTTCTGTAGAAAACCCAAAGTAACGGAGCAGCCACTATGAGGAATTTAGTCACTTGTTAAAGATGTAAAGAATTGATAGAAAATCAAATTTTCTTGATAAGCAAGGAATGTGGGTGTGGAGCTAATTGAAGTGAAGCATCATATGCCATCAAGCACTAATACAATCATGTTCAAGAGCGTTCTAATAGAGAATTAATGGGGCAGCTGCAAGGTGTTTTTCCCTTGCATTGGAGGTCTATAAAGAACTATTCGTTCATTAAAGAACTGAAGTTAAAGAAGGAAATGGTAGTTTGAATCTGTCCCAGTGTTCAGCTGCATGAAAATGAAGCTGAAGAGCACTCTGAGATGTTACTTTTGGGACATACTATTTGAGACATGAAACGTGTTGTTAGTTGCTGCAGTCTGTGCTATCACATGTGGAATTAAAATGCCAGAGGATTTTTGAGACTGTGCTGGGCTGTATTAATCTGAAACAACCAATGAGGCTGGTATTCCCAGTAAGAGAATTAAGTGAGGCCACTTAATTTAAAACTTCAGGTGAATGTTAGTCTTCAGAGTGACTTGCTTAGCAAGTGTTGAAAACAGACTAATGGTAGCTTTGAGACTGGGTTATTTCAGACTGCTGAATTCAAACTTGGGAGAAAAAAGACTTCTCAGAGTCAAAAGAAAAAATGCAGGGTGGCATCCATATACTTTCGAACTTCTCTGCTTTTAATGGTGAGGCTATTTAAATCTGCCATTTTTACAGTCTAGTTGTTAATGTGGTTAAAGAGGTGTTGGAATTGCCAGAATTCTTATGCAAATTAAACCTCACCTGGAAGGTACAAGAAAGGCTTTGAGTGGGCTCCTTGAAATTTCCTGTCCTTACTGCCTAGTAGATTATCAAGCTTAAAAGTTGCTGCCTTTTTTTTTTGTTAGTCTCCTCTACAGACTTGGCTAAAGTTGAATTAAATGATGATTAATGGCTTTGCCATTTCAAGTCATGTAAGATTTTTAAAGTGATGTAGCAACACATGAAATGTTGGGGATATAGGTAAAGCTATTGAAATATTTAATTAATTAAAAAAAAAAAAAAAAACAAACCAAAACCTGTAACACCAGTGTGTGATTTGGGGGTGGGATTGCAAGGGGCAGAATAAGGGAAGAGGTTGGGCTTAATCTCCTTTGCCCTGTGGCTGCATGTTTGAAACCCATTACAGTAGGTAATGCAGTGCAAAAGGGTGACTTGCACTTATCTTCCTTTTCCCGCTGAGTGTTGCCTGAGGCAGGGTAAGTTGTGGTTTTTTTGTTTTTTTTTCGCTTGCTGGTAACAAAAGTTGTTTTGTTTTTTTTTTTTTAATTAGGCATTGTATGGTAAGAGCACTTACACGTAGCTCTTGTGGAAGACTAAGCTGGGAAACAGAGTGGTCTGTATTAAAAAGTGATAAATATATGAAACATTTTTTAATGTTTTTTAAACATTTATCCAGGAGGAACAAGAGGCAGCTAGACGTCGTCAACAAAGAGAAAATAAAAGCAACACAACTACACCAACGAAGGTTCAAGAAAACAAGGTGAACACCCTGCATTTTCATAGAGTAAATGTGTTTTCTCTTTAGCTGTGCATGAACTCATAATCTGTGTCAGGAAAAGCCTGATTCTGTGGGAAGACTGACTGTGTTTGTTCTGAACATGTAAACTGGTATAGCTGTTGCTGTGGACAAAAATATGATGGAGTGACTTAATAAAAGCTGCACTTGGGAATTGCACCACTACTTCTGGAAAAGGTATTGCAAGATGAATAGAATAGTTGGTTGTCCTCTCTTGCTTACCTTCAGCACCAGCTTGCAGAGCTTTCCCTGAGTCATGACCATTGAATGGAGTTCAAAATGTGCTGAGTCTCTTTTGCAAAGACTCATTTCCTTTCTCATTCCATTCCTGTCAGAAATGCAGTGACTGTTCATGTGCAAAAACATAAAGTATTGAATGCACTTTGACTTTTTAATGAAATTCAGTTGAAGAACATAGTCAATACAGGGTGAATAATGAGCTTTTCTCAGACAACAGGTACGGATTTCCTTTTCTGTAATCTGTAAGTCCAGAAGAGAATGAGCACAACTCTTTGGGTGTTGGGGACAGCTCATATCCCAAACAAGTCTACTTCACTGGAACGTTATTTAACCACAATGCATCAGTTTCCTTTTAATAAAATTATTAAACCAAGTTATTAATGCTTGCTTAAAAGGAATGCTGCATATGTAGGTAGAAATGACTAAAGAGCTTTTGGCTTTTAAAAATCTCTTAGGATTCTGGTGCTGAAGAAGAAAAGGCTGGGGCAAATTCTGTTAAAAAGCCATCTCCCTCCAAAGCACGGAAGAAAAAGCTAAGTAAAAAAGGAAGGAAAATGGCAGGCAGGAAACGAGGACGTCCCAAGAAAATGAACACTGCAAATACAGAGCGCAAGACCAAGAAGAACCAAACTGCACTAGAACTTCTGCATGCTCAAACTGTTTCACAGACATCTTCATCCTCTCCTCAGGGTGAGTTCAAGGTTGGCAGTGGAAGAAGCTTCCCCCTGCCACATGAGTGTAGATAAGTATCTGAGGCTCTGAATGCATACTTGGAGGTCGTTCTTCCTTTATTGCTAGGTTTAGTTTGGTTTTGTGTCTCCCTTGCCACGAAAGCAAAGCTCCCCTTGAGATGGGGGTATGCCTCTTTGAGAAGATGGTGATTGAATCTGTGTGTAGGTACTTGGCCAGAAGCTGCAGCTGAGCTGTGGCTGATAGCTTGTCTCTGCTGCTGCCGTTCTAAGGATAAATTGTAGATGTCTTTCCAAACAATCTGTTGCAGTGTGTTCATCTAGCTAAGTTACTGGATCTTGCATTGTAAATGACATGCTTTCTAATGGTAAAGTACTTGCCAGAACACTGACTTTCATAATCTGAAAGGTTATCTTTGTTTCTCTCTTTAGATGCATACAAGTCACCTCATAGTCCATATTACCAACTACCTCCTAAAGTGCAACGGCATTCATCTAACCAGCTACTGGTGACACCTACCCCACCTGCACTACAGAAGCTGCTAGGTAAGACTGTAATGTTGTCACTGTGTTTGTCATGGGAACCTCTACTTTGAGGTTTCTGAACATAGGGTAAATCAAAGGGCTACTAATAGACAGCCATTCTGGAAAGCTGTATATTGAACAGGAGAGCAGGATAGCTTCTCCCCCATCTTCCCCTGCCTGCTCCACTTCTATTAGCATCACCACGAGGTCTCTTCCCTTGCTTGCTGCTGAAGTTGATGTCTTGGTCTGCATTTGTTTTTTTGACATTGTTTCAGCTCTCGTTTGGCACAAAAGGAAATAAGCTTGGGTTTAGCAGGAATCCAAAATAACTTTAAATGGAAATGGCTAGTCAGAAATAACTTTATTTTAAATGAAACCATTCTCTTATTCTTAAATAATACAATCTTGGAGAACACGACTCCATTTTCTCTGCAAAACTTAGAGCAAAGTAAATAAGATGCTGCCTGAGTTTTTGAGGTCACAAAGGTGGTGTGGTTGGAAAATATGCTCCACATGCAAGAGGTGATTTAAGGAAGAACTTGGAGGGTGGTTTTTTGGGTCTTCTGGTCCCCCCCCTGCCATTTCTGGCCTTTGTCATTGGGCATGAGCCAGTCTAGGATCATCTGGGAATCTGATGTAATGTTCCTATCTATGTAGAGAACAAGGGCATCTGTGATGTACTTAACTCCTGGCTCTTTTGCTGTGGTGTCTTACAGTTATGACTGATTTCTTACTGTAGAGAAAGATAGAGAAAAAGAGTGAGTTAGAGGGAGGTTTCGAGTTGAGGTGGTGGGGGGGAGCGAGGAGAATGACACTTGTCTGGAATAAACCTTGCTGTAAAAGTCTGCATATCATCTATTACATGTTTTGGCTGCCTGTGATTGCAGTAGACTGGACTTAATCATGTGGTTGGCTTTATGATTATAGGGCCCCAGTGGTGAGGGCTGGGGAGAAGGAAGGTTCATTGTGTAATAGGAGACTGGAGATAGAAGGACAATGAGAAGCAAGTGCTCGTTGGAGGGTAAATGTGGGTGTAGAGCTTGTCATCTGTCTGTATGGAGGTAGGAGGAGTACAGCAAGCCCTGTCTTGTGACGCTGGGAGAATGAGTGCTCTGAGCTCAGGGCTGGTTTTGGCTGTTCCAGCTAATCTCTTTTATTATTTCTACTTACAGTGCATTAAAAGCTGTTCAACTCCTCTTTCATCATGCAAACACACCATTAGCACCCATCATCTTCCTCTGTGTTTTTGAATGCGTTGTCATGACTTCCATTGGGGTACCTATTATAAGTAGCTAATGGATCCAAAAGTTCAGCTTGCATCAGAAGATGGATTTTCAGCATGTTCTAAATTGATCTTTAATGGCTTGGGCTGACATACAGCCCAAATGAAAAGCAAGGGAGCAAATAGGGGTAAATAGGAGCATTGCACTTTCTCTCACTTGAAATGTATCATCTCCTTATTTATTTTACAGACTCTTTTAAGATCCAGTACATGCAGTTCATGGCATACATGAAAACTCCTCAGTATAAAGCAAGTCTGCAACAGTTACTGGAGCAGGAAAAGGTAGGTCTCATTTTTAACACTTCTAAACAAAATTGCCAGACTACCAAATACCTTAGATGTGGGGGAAAACAATGCTGGTGAACAGAACTGTGTACACTTAACATCAGTGCTGCCCCAGGCCAATTGTAAAGACTCTACCGGAGTAATGCTTAGGCTGAATGACTGTACCTGGGGATTTTATTGCTAACTCGGTGAGTCTGTGTGTGCTTAAATTTCCCATCTGCAAACTGGGAGAGATGCACCTCCCCTCTTGCCTCTGGTGCCCCTCCACCTAATAAGACTTACTTCAGTATTTCTGTTTTTTCCTCTATTTTGACATGAAGCTGTGTGTACCTATGCAGGAAGTTGGTGTCTTGAACGCTGTCCTTTTCTCCCATTTGGGATTGGCAGCTGCTTTTCTTCTCTAAATGTCTCATGGGTCACAGGAGCAAGAGGTGGTGGTCAGCGTCTCCAGCAATATGCACTGCCTGAATGCATTCCTGCCCTCCACTTAGAGGGGCTTTGCTGCGTGGATGCATCCTGCGAGCTGCTAGTCAAACTGCTCTTGGATAATTAAATTGTGCTTAATCTAGCTAAAGATTGTAGCAACTTTGAATGAAGACTATCTTGAAAAACACACAGATACTAATTCCTTGGAGCTGAATTTTCTAGTTTTTGACATCCTATTCTTTTCCTGCTGTGGGAAGGCCTAAATGAGTTGAGTACTCTAGCGTCACGATGGCTCATTAAACTTGTAACAAATGAAGTATGGGATTAAAAAACCCAAACTGTCGTCACTGACTTAACAGACTTAATGAAGCATCCTTAGTATTGATAATCTTAATATGTTAAGATTACACCGGTGGGCAAAGTGTAAATTTACGAAGTCATTGGTTGAAATACATGGAAAGGCGAAGAAAATCCTGCAGCTGTGAAGTGCGGCATTTTTCTCTGCTATGGAGCCATCTCCCCAGCAGAGGGAGGAGATCTACCGGCTAAACACCTTTTCTTCTTGTCTTGCTTTACTTCAATTATGAATAATTTAATTGCTTTATAAATTAGTTCTGATGAGAGAGTCTGTGCTTGCTACTTCTATGGAGGAAGCTTTCCCCACAGAGCTCAACAATCATCTTTGACTTCTGGCCGATTCCACCTTTTGGTAGCCCTCATGGAAGCTTTCCTTTGCTCTGTGGCCTTTGTGAAAGGGTCAGCATAAAGCCGTTGGGTTGTTTCATGGGGTTTTCTGTAACAGGAACTCTTTTTCCAAATGAGAGAGGCTAACTTGTGCCACTCCATTCGTTACTGAGAATTGGTTGATGCTGATGTGGTGTTCATGCAAACCTTTTTTTCTATGGTTGTTTCCATTTGTTTTCACAGTCAAACAGCACTTTGAATTTTCAACTTTTTCCGTAAGCAACATATTTTTCTGCTTGTTCTGTACTTGTCAGGAAAGTCAGCATAAAGTTAACTTATCTCCTTGCACAGAAAATAGCATGAGAAATGATAGCGTGCAAGTATTGTGCCGTGCACTGAAAGTATAAATTGAGAGTGTGGAAAAGTAATCACTTTGTGTTGTTGTCTGACAGCTGTTTCATACTTTAAGTCAGTATGAAAATATTTTTTTAATGGAGTGTCACATGGAGAGCATGGCAAGTTAAACTTCACAAAAGCAGAAGCAGAACTTTGCTGGTTGAGGTGCTGTACAGTCTATTTAATAACTCCCTCTTACCTGAAGGTTTTTCAAGTACAAGAAAAAACGTTTCTGTAATATGGTTTTAAAATAAACAAGATGCTGTGAGCTGCTAGTTCACCAGATTACCCTTAGATGGAGCTGTCAGCTCCACCATTGCTTGTAAAGGCTGAATGAAATGACTGATGTTGAAAGCATAAATGATTTTTTCAGCATCACCTATTGCAGTCGGTTTAGCATTGCACTGACTCAACTGTTTTCCCAAGTCGTTGGCGTGAGAGGCAATAAGAGCTCTATGCCAGGTCCTGTGTTTTCTCGTACATGTAGAACTTGCCAGCACTGCTGCTTCACTTCACAAATGGATTGCTTGGAAGATCAAGGTGCTTTTCGCCCTTGTCCTCCACTTTTTCTGGAGTGATGGCTCAGTTTCTGCACAACTCCTATTTGGCCTCAGCAGCAAAAGCTGGAGAAAAGTGTAATCTCCAGAGCCTGCTCTTCTTGCTGCACTCGTCTTTCAGTTGGGAACTGAATAAATGAGACTCTTTAGCCAGTCCTATCCTTGCCTTTTGCTGCTCTCATAGTGCACGACCATGAAATGAGTAAGCAAGTATCTACTTAAGGAATGTTATGGGCAGGAAGTGTTCTGCAAGTGGAAGGGTCGTGTGGCCCGCTGAAGTAATTTTGGCATTAGAAGTACAAGTGGTTTGACTTATTTATGACTTTCCTCCTACCTCCCCCACAGTGTATTTTCATTTACTGCGTGTCTTCCATGAGTATTGTGTAGGAAAACTCTGAATTGGGACTCTGGAGATTTAGTTTCTGTTCCCAGTTTAGTAACAGATTTCATACAGATAATATTTTCCAGTTCCATTTCTGCTCTGTAGGATGTGATTATTACTATTTCTTTACAATGCACTAGGAGAATAAAAATGAATTTTTAAGACTGTTCTGATTATATTTTACCATATAGCAGAAAAAAATACTTAAAAGCTCTTTTCAGCTTACTTAACTTCACGAAGTGTTGCACACTAACAAACACAGGCTCACAGAAGTCTGAGACAGACCTGGAATAGTTCATACATCTGCCCTCTGAGCTCAGATTCCCTCCCAACTTGCTTTACAAACTAGGTGTAAACATCTTACTAGGATGGACCATGCTGCAGTTGGTGCTAAAAGTGTATTTTCTCACTCTTCCCTCTTCCAGGAAAAGAATGCTCAGCTGCTGGGGACAGCACAGCAGTTATTCACCCACTGCCAGGCACAGAAAGAGGAAATCAAACGTCTTTTTCAGCAGAAACTTGATGAGGTAGCCCTGATCTGGTGGGAGTGAAGGCTTGTTAATCATCTGCATGCAAGCAGTTTTGATAAAAATAAGTAAGACCAGAGTAGTCTCAGGTCTTTAGCCTCCGTTTTGCAGCAGATCATGCTAAATAATGTGGAATCTGTATCACACTCTGGTTAGGTTTTATCTTCATTGTTGAAATTGTGTGCCATTCTATATCCAAGGCAAGGGGGTGACAAACCACAGACACTGTGGTATTTTAGTAAAGGATGCATCCCCTGCTGGTTGAACAAACTCTGTGTTGCTAATGCAAGTTCAGAAGCACAGAAGGAAATGTGGTAGCTCTCTACAAAAACAGTGTTCTTTTGGCTGGCAAGAAACTAAATGCTAGTTTTAAAGTTGAATTGTGGAACAGCAGCTCCAAGTGAGGTACTTTTGTCCTTCCTTGTTATCGCCTAGCAATGCCAAAATGCCTTGGAGAATGCTGGGGCACTTCCTGTGAGCTGCATAAGTTCTGTGGATCTCCTCAATGTCAGTTTTGAATGTGACAGTCGTCTGGAATTAGGGTGTCAAGACCTTATTGAATGATCTCTTTCCTTCTCACCCTTCATCGTGTAGTTGGGAGTTAAAGCTCTGACATACAATGACCTGATTCAGGCTCAGAAGGAAATCTCTGCTCACAATCAGCAACTGAAAGAACAGACGAAACAGCTGGAGAAGGATAACAGCGAACTCAGGAACCAGAGCTTACAGCTGGTGTGTACAATGCTTGTGTCTGAGTAGGAAGGTGATGCTTCCATTTATGTAAGGAGGACAGGTCGTAAGCCGAGGGCTGCCCTTGACTTCAAGGTATCTTAACGAATGAAAAATCATCCAGTTGCTATAGCTCCTCTGTAACAGAGAAGAATGATGGGGGAAAATGCTGGGGTGACAGTTGGCTCTGGCCTCAGCTGTGTCCTGTAAACAGCTGTGCACCTATATGCACACTTGTCACTGAATCTGGATCTCGCTAGCCAAGAAGTTTGTACAGTGCTTTGTGGTAGCCATAATCCTTGTATCGTTCATCTTGGTAACTCAAACTGTTAAGGTAGGTGCGGGGGAAATCTGGACGTGGAAGTGGTTAGGGAGGCTGGGTGATAACACTGTTTTTAGAAAGAATCAGGCCACCTCCTGCAACATTATATGGTGACCACAGGACCATTTAGCTTAGGCCCAGAGGAGTTTTCAATGGGCGAAGAAGCTTCTTGCACATATGCAGTTGAAAGGTGCATGGCTTTCAGCTTGCACGTTGGGTGGTGTGAAGTGGTGAAAGTTGTCTTTTGATTTGTTTATCCTGTCTTTGCAGCTTAAGGCACGGTGTGAAGAACTGAAGCTGGATTGGTCAACATTGTCACTGGAGAACTTGCTGAAAGAGAAGCAGGCATTGAAGAATCAGATTTCTGAGAAACAAAAGCACTGTTTGGAATTGCAGGTAGAGAGCAAGAAACAAATCTAGAGTCCCCAACTTGGGGTAGCTCTTGGGCAATGGGCCAGTTAAGGGTATTTGATTAAATATGATGCTAAAGGATAAGCTAGGTGGCTGTTTTTCTTCCCCACCTTTCCCTCCCCTACACTCCCCCAGAGACTAATCTTTTAATTAGAGGGTTTTAGTAAACTTAAAGAATAAGAATGTGGATAACTTTTAAAGGAACTAGATGCTATGACCTGATTCCTTGGTAATGCTATGGAAGAAGTATCATAGTTTATCATGGAATATAATTATAAAGCATGACCTGGTGAAAAGAAAGGTCCTGCTTGTTTGCATAGTATGTGGCTTCATGATAATGTCTTCTGTGTGCTCTGATGTCTTGATTCGGGAATCAGTTCCCACAGAATGTCACTTACCATAGCGTAAAGAAATTAAACTCCTGTGTCTGAAGAGCTTTTCTTTCCCTGTGAGATTAGCACTAGAGCTAATCCAGCCTTTTGCTGGATGCCTTGACATGGAGTGACTGTTTCCTTCGATGACTGGCAGGATTGAGTTACTCCATACTGTCTATATAAGTTGGAGATATTTTATGTTTGCTTTTGAGATCTGAAAGATGCTTTCTAAGAGTCTCTGAGCCATTCTCCTTACCTGAGCCTTTTGGTCTCAAGCTCAGAGCAGCATGTTGCAATTTGTTTCTCAAATTGTGGGTCAATTGTTCTGCATTGTTCCCAGAAATGGGGCCATTTTTCTTGAGAAGCATATCAAGGCAAAACTCCATAATGTGATAGAATTGTTAAGTATGGTCTTTAATCATTGTCCTCCTCTTCATTTAAAGATCAGCATTGTGGAACTTGAGAAAAGTCAAAGACAGCAGGAACTCATGCAGCTGAAATCGTACACGCCGTCTGATGAGTCACTGTCAGTACAGCTACGCAATAAAAACCATTTGAGCCGTGATCCTGAAGCTGATCACGGCAGGTTCCAACTGGAGCTTGAATGCTCTAAGTTTCCTATGCCCCACATCAATGGCATGAGCCCTGAACTGTCCATGAACGGCCATGCTACTCCCTATGAAATTCATAACACTTTTAGCCGGCCTTCCTCCAAGCAGAACACCCCTCAGTACACAACCTCTCACCTGGACCAAGAAATAGTTCCATGTACCCCAAACCACAGCAGTAGACAGAAGACAGACAAGATGACAAGCTTGTCTTTGCCTGACTATACCAGGTTTTCCCCAGCTAAAATAGCACTAAGGAGACACTTGAATCAAGACCATGCAGTCAATGGAAAAGCAACAACTAATGAGATACAGAGGTGAGAGTGATCGTTTCCTAGGATGGGGAAGGAGGGGTAATACTATTGCTTGTTTTTTATAACAGTGGTTTATTTGGATTGTGGAAAAATATTTTTAAAAGTGGAGTTTTATACACTTCTAAAAGTTTTGTGTCAGGAAAACCAGCAGTGCCAGCTGATTGGGTAAATAAGGTGGTACAGTGCCTTGAGTTTGGTACAAAAATTCCTTGCAAAAGAGAAGTCATTAGCTTTTGTATTCTAACGATCGTACATTTCTGTTCCAGAGCTGACCATGTCAAAGAGAATGGCCTTACATATCCAAGCCCTGGTATTTCAAATGGCATAAAGCTGAGTCCTCAGGAAACTCGGCCCTCTTCCCCAGCAGCCTTACCAATTGCAGGCGAGAAGGTAAGAGAGCTGCTTGTGCTCAAGTGCAGAGATGTTACACCTGGTAGAACAAAGAAAAAGTTGGCCAAACTAGAGGATGCAGGCATGCTCCTTTCTGTGGTCAGCTTGGCATGGAAAATAACACAAAATACAGTAGGTGTGGTACAACAAAAAGAAGGAACTGGCTAGAGGAAGAGAATACTGTGCTCATGAAAGCTGTGCATACCTTTGAGTTACTTGTTTGCATATGAACTGTGCCAGTAATGCAGTAGGACTTCTTTTTGATCTGGTGCGTGTCTACTTGACCTTGAAAAGTAGACTCTTTCATAGTTAAAAAAAATAAAAATAACAAAAAATTGTCCACGTAATTGGTCCAGCCATGAGTCATATTGGTGCTCATTTCAGAGCAAGCAAGTGCCCTCCAACAGGAGGTTACCATGGAAATATTTCTGGCTACTACATCTTCTGCGTACAGAGGGCCTCAAGATACAAATTCTGTTAGATGAGTGCTTTTCACAGAGCTCTAACAAAGACACTAGGAAATGAGCTTGCCTAAGGCATCCTTTTCCTTATGCTTGGGGCCAGCAGTAGCTTTAATTTACATATTGTTATGCTGTTGGATATTGCTGTCCCAGTGTTGGTAACTGGTGTTGGTAACAAAGCTGCTCCATGCATGCCCTGTCTTTGCTATATACTCATCACTCTTAATCGTGTAATTCTTTTTTTTAAAAAAAAAGGTGGGGGGGAATATAAATGAGCAGGTTACCATTAGTTTAAAAAGTCTTTTCAGTAATAGCATGCAGTTAAGAACATGACTTTCTGTTTTGCATTTACAGGTTTTGAGAGAGAGAACCTCTGTGAGTAATGGAGAAACTATCACCAGCCTACCTATCAGTATTCCTCTCAGCACAGTGCAGCCCAATAAACTCCCTGTTAGTATCCCTCTGGCCAGCGTAGTCCTACCTAGCCGTGTTGAGAAGGTGGTGAGTAAGGGATTGTCAACACTTTCCATCCCTAACTAAAATCACACTGGGCAGTAGTGGGGTGCTGTGCACCAGAATCCTTAGTGGGATGCTTTGGGGGAGGCTGCTGTTGGGATCAATCCTCTTGGCTCTTAGTCATTCTGTGGATTTTTCCTCTCATGTGTCTGTGGGGTGGTGGTGTTTCAGCCAGGAAGGAAAGTAAAGTACATGCCTCAAGAGATCCTAGTCTTAAATGTCTGGCTGGGTGGAAAAGGTGCAGAGTCTGAGAGTTTGTGGCAGTGAAAGCAGAGAATCACACATGTCAGTTTGTTCTTAGCCCCTGCCTTCTTGCATGACCCTGGGAGACAAATTCTTCTGCCTTAGTTTGGTCATCTCAAAATTGTCTATCTATCACATACATGTGTAGGATGAATGTGAATAGCGCCTTGAGGCTGTAATGGCTAATGTGCGAGTGACTGCTCTCTAGCAGTAGAGAGCAACTAGAGAACTTCTGGGGTCATCTCTTTTTGAAATCCTGATAAGTCCATGCTACTCTCAGTGGCAGAGGAGTTTAAAAAAGCCCGGTCCAGTTTCTCACAAATGTTTGTCACAAAAGTGTTACAGTAGAGAGCTGAGGAGTATTTGCTGCTTCCACATGAGAGCTGTGAATTTAGAATGCATCCACAAATGCTTGCCTTACAATCCCATATTTGGAAAGCTGGAATTGTTTCATAGTATTGAATCCATTATCTTTTTTCAGCTATAGACTTTTAGTTGTAGCAGAACTACAGTCTGCTTAGCTCCGAGCAGAAGTCGTATGTACTCAGAGAGAATGTTAGGTCTGGATGGCATCTCTCACTTCAACACGTTGTTTATTCAGGCTACCATTTCACAATTGTTTTGCCTGCTTTAGGGGAACACTACTTGTTGATCATACCCTCAGATAGCGTACCAGAGAACGTAGCCTAATGCATTTCATGTTCAGTTTGGGGTTGTTTTGGGGAACTTCATGTGCACAGGCTTGGGGACATGATACAACCATTTATCTCCTTTCTGGCTGCCCGTGAAACAGTGGACTGAGGCATTCGTTCTCTGATTTCAGTGCAGTCCTGAGTCTAAACGTTCTGGGACGATGAGCCTGTTCTCTCCCTATCTGCATGGTATCTGTTATGTGCTAGATACTATTGCAGTATAATTAATCATGGTATTTATTTTTGTCCCGTAACATGCTGATCTATGTTTTTCTCAAAACAAGCAAAATCTAGGACATTTAAGAAGTAGAACCACTTTCCTTGGTAGATCTACTAATGCATGTGAATTTTGTTTAAACTGTTGACTTTTGAGTATGCTTCCTGTACTAAAATGGCTGTTTCTCTCTCCCCAGAGAAGCACACCTAGCCCAGTTCATCAGAGTAGAGACTCATCGACACTTGAAAAGCAGATTGGTGCTAGTTCTCATAATGGCGTAAGCAATGCTGCTGGAAACAAGCCACTGGCTTTGGCTACCTCAGGTAACAGCCTCATCTACGCGAAGGTGCGCTGTCTTGTCATGACAGCACCCCCAAGTGCACGCGTCGGAGTTTTCCGAGCACTTCGTGTCAGGTCATTTAGGCAGTAGAGATAAATGTGTATTTTGTAACGAGACCAAAGAATCATGGATGATGATGTTTTGAGACAATATGTGCCTACAGCTTGGATGCATTCTGGCATAAAGTATTGGTTTGACGTGCCTTTACCTGAACTGCAGCACCTTGCAGTGTAAATAAATAATTGCTTTTGTAAATTCTTTTGTGTGGATTAAGAGATTCCTACCTTTACAATGTGGCAAACCAGTGAAGTGTTGCATAGCTGTGCTATGAGCTGATGATCTGGCTTCGGAAGTTTTATTTTACAGGGTGGCGGAGTTTTTTTAATAGCAAAATTAATTTCTTGATGCAGGTCACAATGCAGGTGCCTCATGAGCAGTTGTAAAGGCACAAGTATCTGGGTAGGAAGAAATGTCAAACAGGAGAGGGTAGGGGTACCTTTAAGTGCCGACATTGCTTCTGAACTCATTCATCTATTGATATTGTGGCCTTTAGCTATTCAGGATATGGAAATGTTGTGGACCAGGAAAAGTAGGTTCTAGATACAGAAGCTATTCTACAGCTGATCCCTCATCAGAGAGTGCATTTGTTCTTAATGTTTACCACCTTGAGGGGCTTGTGTTGTTTCTAGCATCTGTTTTGCAAAGGGCTTGGCTGCAGTTTTCTATAAAACCAATGAAGTATTTAAAAAAAAAAAACCAAACACAACAAAAAAAACCAAACCCCAAAACCCCCCAAAAAACCCAAAACAAAAAAAAAACCCTGTTGTAAAACAATACCATGTTCCCTTCTACCCCTTTCACTTAGACAGCCCAGAGACAAGGCCTTACTAGAACACTAAACCCATTAATCATACATCCTGACAAATACATAATTCCCTTTCCAAGCTTCCTCCCATGTGGCATTCTTCTGCCACAGTTTCTTTGAAGATCCCCTGTCGCTCCCTAAGCCACAACCTTTTGTTTAATTTTGAGAAGAAGGTGGGCTGTATAGATGACACAGTCCCTTCTTTTTTTGGGAAGGAAACGGACTGAATTTGGCTGTCTATTTCCTTGACGATACGAAGGAGTTGAGAGTAGAGGAGCCCTGATTTCAAAAGGCGTAATAGCTCAAACGAAACTTACACTTGAATTCCATTTAAAAACCAGGTAGAGCATAGGATATCTCCATAAAACACATGAATTTTTCTGAACTGGCAAAGGAGTAGTGGAAATTGTTAACCCCTAACTGAAACCGTCAGCACACAAAGCCACGTTCTCAACTGTGCTGTGTAAAAAGCAGCTGTGCAGTTTCCCCGGCTGCTGGCTGATCTAACACAAGTAGAGCTGAAACCACTCCCAGTCATCCCAGAAATCTAGCACTGTGAACTATCACTCAGCAGAAGCAATGATGTATACTTTCCCTTTCAACAGGTTTTTCTTACTCTTCTGGCTCCGTGGCAGTCAATGGAAATCTTACAAACAGCCCAGCCCATCTTAACCATAGTGTTGATCAGGCAGCTCTGGACGACTCTGGGAGTCTGTTTAACTCAGTAGGGTCTCGGAGTTCCACTCCACAACATCCTTTGCTAATGATGCAGTCAAGGAACTCTGGGCAAAACTCCCCTGCTCACCAGCACTCAACAAGCCCCAGGTTAAATGGCACCTCCCAGAGCCTGGTAGGGGTATTGCAATATGCAGATGCTCAGAAGATGTTTGCCGAAGGAACAAAGGGGGATCTTCAGTCTGATGCAACGTTTTCAGATCCTGAGAACGAGGCCAAGAGAAGAATCATCTTTACAATCTCTCCTAATACAGGACATGTAAAACAATCCCCTTCCAACAAGCACAGTCCTCTGCCCTCGAGCGCTCGGCTGGACTGTGGCCAAGCACACGCGCAGGATGGGAAGAAGCGAGGCCGGCGGAAGAGATCCTCTACTGGGAATCTCAGCGGGAACTCCGGGGTCTCCCCTAAACGCAAATCCTTACCTACTGTGTCTGGACTCTTTACGCAACCATCAGGTTCACCACTCAATATCAACTCCATGGTAAGGGCAAAAATGAAGAGCTCTAGCAAGAGAGAAAGGCCTGGCAAAGCGCTTTGAATTAGAAATAAGATTCAACTGTTCTGTTCTTTAGCTGTTTAATTCTTTAATTCTCAGGTTGTTAGAGTGCTAGTAGCTAGAATTGGCGTAAAGGCCCTTGTGAAAATGGCCCCTCTGAGAGGCGAGAGAATTGCTGAAAAGTTGGTGAGCTGTCTCTGTAGATAAAATATCTTCAAAGAGTTCGTTGCTGTCAGAGCATTAAAAATTAAAAGTAATCTCTTCCCTTATGACAAAGACCTTGTTTCTGCAGTGAAGTTGATTTTTAGGCTGTAGGTTAAATATTTTGAAAATAGTTTAAACTAAGATTGACTAAATAGCATAAGAGTGCCAGAAGCATATGGCATTCTTGCATAATTAAGCCAGCTATACAAGTTGTGTTCATGTGATCCTGCAATGGTAGTTTGGGGGGAAAAGAAAAGTGATTATCCCATGTCTTGATTTCTGTGTTTAAACGTGAAATTGAAGAATGAAAATTTTATATTTTCCAAATTATATTAAAGCTTTCATCCCAGGCTCTAATGCAGGATGGTGGAGTGTAACAATGGCAGTGCTAAACAAGCAGCTGTTGGCATATCCTAAAGCTGGGCAAGTTAAGCCTGCTTTTAATATCCTTAATAAGATGCCTTGTGTCTAAAGGGATACTCTCGTCTGTAACGGCTTTCTTTCCTTCTTGCCCAGGTCAATAACATTAACCAGCCTTTAGAAATAACAGCCATTTCCTCTCCTGAAAACTCCCTGAAGAACTCTCCTGTTCCTTACCAGGACAATGACCAGCCCCCGGTACTGAAAAAGGAAAAGCCCATCATTCAGACCAACGGCGTTCATTACTCTCCTCTAACATCAGATGAAGAGCAGGGATCTGAAGATGAGCACAATAGCAGCAGGTGAATACACAGGCGTAGGTTTCAGGATGAGATTTCTCTGAGAGCTGATAACGGTGCTCTAAACTGGAGAGGTGTGTTAGGCCTTCTTTGTTCCCTTTGCTTGGAGACCAATTCCATTATGCCAAGCCTCTTACGCGGCTGAAATTGTGAATAGTGCCTACTACTTAGGCAGTAGTACTTGAATGTGGGAACCTACTCTTGCTGTGTTTGCAAGGCTGACAGAGTCTGGCCTCTGAAAGAACTAGTGTAGAAATGATTTCTTTTTACTACGTGCTTTGTAGGAGTACTGAGGCTGTGTGTAATCATTAACTAAGAATCTGTCCCACCCTCACTCCCAGTTTCATCTTGATTCAAAATTCTTCACTTCCTGCCCCAAACTGTTGATGCGTTGCTCTGAAGATTGAGTACTTGCCACCCTTTGCCTGCCTGTGGGGTGCAATTTTTTTCTTGTTTAAGGTGCTGGAAGAGTAATGACTATAGAGGTGTGAGCAACAGCCTACTTCTTGTTGTGAAAGAAGAGCAACAATGAAGTCCTCTGAATGTGCACTAATCTTCGCAAAGAGCACAAATTTTGTAATAGCTTCTACTTAAAGTTTGTGGTGGATTTTTATGCTTTTGAGTTCCTTTAACATACAGCTTTCTAGCTGACTTGGGTTTATATACTCTAGTCAACTGTTAAGACGTGAACATGAGGAAAATAGGTTATGAGAGTAAATGTGCAACAAAAGGTCTGCAATGAGTGCTATAACCTTTTTATTTTCCCACTAGAATTGAAAGGAAAATTGCAACAATATCATTGGAAAGCAAATCTCCACAGAAGACTGTTGAAAATGGTGGGTGTGAGGAATGTTAATTATTTGTTGTAATGGTTGGTCTTGGGAATGGGTGTCTGCCACTGACTGAAGTTGTTAGTCAGAAGCAGGCTTTTCTGTGCTGCTGAGCAGAGTGCAGTTCTGCCAGGGCTTTGCGTAATCGTAGTTAAGACAGGTGGCTGATAATTACAGATTTTGAGTCAGTTCGTTCTGTAGTCATAGGTCACCAAAGATCTGACCTGTTTTTTCGCTGACTCAGGGTTTGGGGAGGGATCTGTAGTACAAAGACTGAGGAAAAAGTAGATCAGCATTCTCAAACTTTTTCAGAGTGTTAAACTAAATTTTAAGGACTTTTAGGTGACTTCACAAATATTTCTGCCTTTGGATCAGAAATAGAATTACAGACTGATAAAATGTGGGTGTTGAAAGATAAAACCCTGTTCTTAATGAGCAGATTCAGTGAATGCTGCTTTTTTACATTTATAAATTTTCTTCCAAACTAGGTGGCAGCTTATCTGGGAGGAAGCAAGCACAAAGCAACGAGAACATGAATAGCAGTAAATGGAAATCTACTTTTTCACCAATATCTGACATCAACCTGACCAAAACTACAGATAGTCCCTTGCCGTCAGTTTCATCTCTGAGCCAGAATTCGCTGTTTGCCTTCAAGCCGTCCTCTGAGGATAGCCTTGCCATCGACACCAAGATCATAGCACACGCAAGGAAAAGCATTGCCATGCCCTCATCTGGGACAGATGGGCTCAGCCCTAGTACAAACTCCACTAACGGATTCACGTACAACGGTGGACTGTCAGCTGACATTGGTTTACACAACTTTATCGATGGTGCTTCTCTTCCGCATAAGACTTCAGATGTGACGACTTCCAACTGCTCCCTGGGTTTCCAGTCGCAGCGAAGCAAAGATGTGGGGGTATCGGAAACTAATCCTTTTTTGAACAAGAGGCAACTTGAAGGCCTCAGCGGCACGAAAGGAGAAGACTTAAATCGGTCAGGGGTCAAAGGCAAAGAGATCAGCGAAATAAGCATTCGTACTGGGGGTTCTTCAGAAAAAAATTCTTTGCAGCATAACGGAAAGGTCGGCAAAGGAAGGGACCGAGATGTGGAGTTTAAAAATGGCCACAACCTTTTCATTTCTGCTGCTGTTTCATCTGGTGGCCTTCTGAATGGTAAAAGCCTTTCTACTGCTGTTTCTTCAGCAGGCAACCCAGCATCTTCTGTTCAGACGCACCATCCTTTCCTAAACACTTTGACCACTGGATCGCAGTTTCCCCTCGGCCCCATGGCCTTGCAAGCAAACCTCAACTCGGTGACAAATTCCTCAGTATTGCAGTCCTTATTTAATTCAATGCCAGCTGCTGCCAGTCTGGTCCACGTGTCATCAGCTGCAACCAGACTGACTAATTCTCACACTATGGGGAACTTCTCTCCTGGGGTTACAGGTGGAACAGTTGGAGGTAGGCAGAACTCTTTCTCTGGTATAAGACAGGGCCTAAAGGAAAGTCTGACACTGCCTCTCCAGGGGTGAAACCCTTTCATTTCTGCAGGATGTGAAGCAGATCTGTCCCACATAACCGGTCTCCTCTATCTCTTGGAAAATGCTAGGATGAGTTCAGTTCCCCACAGTGAAATCTCATGAGCTTTGTCTACTAGATGAGCTTGTTTTATCACCTTAATGAAAGAATACACCCAGACTTTGTGATTTCATAATGTATGCTTGTTCAGATGTTGCTGTGTCGGAACCAACTTAGGTCTGCCTGCAGGTAAAAGATTTAACTTGTCATGGTATAAGTTAAGGATCTCTAACTTGTCAACTTGAGTAAAGGTTGAGATTAGGCCTTGAATGGATTTAGCATGATCCAGGAAGAGCAAAACATCAGTGCCTCTTCAGAGGAGATGGTGTAGGGAATTGCATAGCATTCTGGCTCTTGAATGGACATGAAGAGCATTTCTTTGCCAGGAAGGGCAATGCCATATGCACCTTGCACTTCTGGGATTCTGCACAGGCTTGGCTTCTGTGACCCAAACTGGAGACAAGCTGGCAGGACTAGAAGATAGGCTGAACCTGCCATTACTAAGTGTCCAAGGCAGTTTTTCTTACCTGTCCATAATCATTCAGACACCATGTCGGGAAATCCTAACTCTCACATCTCTCAGCACATAGATTTGCTGGAAATACAATCTCCCCTCTGCTGCCCTGTAAGTGGGAAAGCAGGAGGGTGGGGAGGGAAGAGCAGCAGTTTGAGTCTTCAGATAAACAACTTTAGAGACCACGTAATCTCATCAAAAGTCTACCCGTGTGGTATAGAACTGACAGTTCTTGGGTCTGACCATTTTTCCTCGTGGCATTTAGAGGTTGGCAGTAGGAAAGGTAAGTGAAATCTTTTGTACCTCCTGGCCTGCACCATTATCTCTCATTGCTTGCTGCCTTCTCATGCTGCATATTTTTGTATGGGGCTGTAACTATTATAATTTTGCTTTTTTCTTTTCTTTTTTTTTTTTTTTGCTTTTTCGTTTTGTTTCTCTTGTCACTTGAGACTGTACAAAGCCCATCTGTTGAAGCTGAGTTTTTCTCTCCTGTTTGCAGGTATTTTTAACCATGCGGTGCCTTCTGCCTCCTCTCCTCATCAATTTGGAGCCAGTTTCAGCAGCAGTGCTGTCTCTAGCAGCACAGTGCTAAGCTTAAACCCTCTGCAGGCTGTTGCCAGCACCTCATCCTCATCCTTCCCACCCCCTTCCTCTAATTTAGTTACATCTAGTGAGACTAGATCTGCTCAGCACCTCAACAGAGCGCCAGTGCAATCTGTTTTCCATTCCCCTCCGCCCCCTCCTAACGTTTCATTGCCCCCACCTCCTCCATTACTTGCTTCTAACTCCGAGCCTGCGCTTCTGCAGAACCTGCCATCCATCCCACCTAGCGAAGCTTTTTTGCCATCCTCTTCTGCTGCTTCTGTCCAATCTGCTAATGCTTCTTTGTCTATTAAGCTAGCTTCTCTCCAGCACAAAACCTCCCGCCCCTCCTTTACAGTCCATCACCCACCTCTGCCCCGTTTGGCGCTGGCACAGTCCGCGCCCATGATCACGCAGTCCAACGCAGCTGGCACGTCCGCTATGTGGGTTACACTTGGCATGCAGTCTCCTTATGCTTCGCACCTTTCTGGGGTTAAGCCACGATAAAGAGCTTGCTTAGCTAACAGTTCTTATTTTGTAAGGTAAGGCTAGAGAAAAAAAAAGAGGAATTTTGTACAAGATGCTGAATGATGCTTCTTCCTTTTCAGAGATAGGTTGGGGATGGGCTCTGTGAAACAGAGAAGCCTCTAAAATGTGGGAAGCAAATAATCTGATTGCAGAGGGTGGAGAGTCTTAATGCTTTCTGCTCTGGGAGTCAGGATTTCTCGACAAGGAGTGCTCACAATGGTAACTCTGGTCTGTCTCATCTGACATTAGGATTATGTTCAGGTTGAGATCACTTCATGAAAATGTTTATTTCTGAAGATCAGTAATCAGGAGGAAATATCTATTTTTAAGTATGGTTTTATACACTCACTGGATGTGGTTGTTGCCTACTTTGATTCCCACCTCCCCTCTTCTTGCCCTCCAACACAAGACTGTTGCATCTCCACAAGTCCATGTTCGCATAGCGTTAGGATACGTGATGGTGCTGCTTTGTGACTGTATGTGGTGGTCTTGTTTTTACCATAGTCAACAACAGCTGCTCTAAATAATCATAAAGTTAAAAATCTCTAGGTTACAAGCTGCAGCTTTGTCTTGGAGAGCAAATGCACTGTTCTTGCATTGCAGTTAATGTGTCCCCTGCATCACTGGAAAACACAACCACAGGTAGCAAAGAAGGGTTGTAATTTATCTGTGCACTGCAGCTTTATTGGACTTGCCTGCTAGGGCTAACAGTAACCATCAGATGCTGTATTTATGCTCACTTGGCAATCACTGGCTTACTGGGTAGACTGTGAATGAGAACACAGGGAATCTGCAGGGTGAACTGTGGTCCATGCTTCATAAAGGTTGGGGCCACAGAAGAGAGGAGTGTTTCCGGAGACTGTATGCATTTTTACTGAAGCAAGTATTTAAATGCCTTTAGAGCAACTCCAGAATAAAGTGTACCACCACAGAGTTGGGTACTGTCGTTAATGAAAATACTCTGTGGCATCCTGATGTAACAACTTGTGCTTGCAAAGTTAAATCAGTATGTTAGGCCCCAGAGCTTGCTCCGTGCTTTTCTTGTAGGTCTTTGTTGTTGTTGCTGTTCGCTGATACCAAAGCTATATACAATATATGGTTGAATACTCTTTGCTGCTTATAAAACATATGACTCAATTACAATATACCTGAGAGATTCTTTTGACTGTGCATTGTGTATAGTGTCTTCATCATCAAATTGCTCCACAGACACGAACAAATCCGCATTAGGCTTTTGTCAGGCACGTACCTCTGTCCTTCTAAACAAGAAAGTTAGGCCGAGGAAGGGTTTTGAGTAATGTGGCCCCTGCGCGCCTGCAGAGACCAACAGTGTGATGTGGTTACAGAATGGGCTTGAAAGACCCTGAACAGAAACAAGATGGGGGAGAAGGGGCGAGGAGGGTTAGGCTTGGGGTTTTGTATACGTGAGCGACTCAAGCGAGAGCAGTGTGAAAGCCTTCTGCTGAAGCAGTTGCCTTACCTGGAATTGAGGTCATACTGGGCTAGACTCCATACCGTCGGATGTGACAGTGCCTGTCGCAAAAAGGTTCTGAGCAAAATAGGCAAGGCACAAAAGTGACATACGGAGAAAGGTAGCTGGATGACAAAGCTGGATTGTGGAGCAAAGGAGGAGAAATAATGCTACCAGGAGGTGGTGTACGACAGACGTACTGTAGTTGTGGTCCCACGCCGTGTGACTCTTGAACGTAGGTCAAATATTTGAGCAGTTTCATTGACTTCGGTGTGAATACATGTGCTCAGAGACCTTGATGAAACAAGGTTGAAATCTGGAGTCGGGGGCTAAAATAAACTACTTTGCTTCTCATAATGTTTCTCCCCCAGGGTAATAAAAAATTCAAAGCAGATTAGTGTGTGCTAGAAAAAGGTGAAATACTGAGCAGGGAAATACTTTTTTTTTCCGCCTACTCGAGGTCAGTCACAGGAGGACAGAGTTCAATGTGGTTACACTGTCAGAAAGCTTTAAAAACGGCAGTAGCCGGGAGGGGCTGCGTGTCACTCTTGGAGGCATCCTTTCTGTCTAATTGCAGTTGGGTCAAGAGTTGCTCCTTCTTTGCTGGCTAACGAGGTCTCGGAGCAATGTAGAAATGATTGACACATCTAACACACAGTAGATTTTTGTCTTTTATTTAGATGAGTCTCTTCCTCTTC
Organism: Calonectris borealis; assembly: GCF_964195595.1. Taxonomy (NCBI): domain Eukaryota; kingdom Metazoa; phylum Chordata; class Aves; order Procellariiformes; family Procellariidae; genus Calonectris; species Calonectris borealis. The sequence continues at coordinate 391,941 of NC_134339.1, read as the reverse complement.
TCCTGTTGTGCAGGTAACTAGGATTTCTACCTCAACCCAATGTGACCTATGCAAGGACAACGTGGACCAACTTCACTCGGCTTCCACTGAAAGGTGCTCACCTGGCCTGTGCAGGGGTTTCTACTCTCTTACTACTGGACAAAATAAAAACATAAAAAGACCTAAACAACAGAGAAAAGAATATTTACTGTGAATCTGAGTAAAAAAGAAAAAAGGAAAAAAAAAAAGGCAAAAGAAATGCTTAAAGCTCCAGTTTGTATTGTTGATAGTTTAGATAAAGTATTTATCTTTTTTTAAAGTGAAAACAATTTTGACTTATTTTATTCCACCTAGAATCATAAATACAACTTATTATTAAATTCTCTGAATAATAAAGGACTGGCACACCAGCAGAGATGTAAAGAGCCTCCTCTCGGTGCTATTTCATCCGTCAGAACTGTGCCTCTAGTTTGAATCCTTGGTGCTGAATTTGGAGGGTTGACCAATGCCAAACCCAGTTCTCAGAAAGGTCTGCAGTTTATTTATTCAACTTACTCTGTTCATATACCAAAATCCACTTGGTTTGCAGCAGTGTGAGCTACAGATAATGGCAGTCTTTTATCTAATGTTTTGTTTTTATTTGAACTGAGCCAGGCGCTCTGTTAACTGGGTGGTTTTCAATTGTGTTCATTACAAACAAGAACTCAGTACTCCCCTCTGGAGTGGCAGCTAGAGTACCTGGGGTGGCCCAGGCAAGCTCAGCCAACGCAGGCACAGTTTGAACAGAAGAAATTCAAGTCCTGCCCCATTCTAACTACTTCACTGGCCATTTGCAGTTGCTGGTGGCACTCAAGTCACTGTGAATTTTGGTAGCTAGTCTGGTAACTTGTTTTGGGATGTCATTGGCATATGAACAGGGTGCATAATCACTGGTATTGGTCAGGCCCTTTTTACCAACATTGGGAAGACTGAACGTAGTGCTTCTGTACTCGTGCAGGTAGCAGATTTTCTCAGCTTGTTGTTTTTGTTCCAAGTACAATGTATTTTGTTAGTAGGGTTTTGATACTTGATTCAGAAATGGCTTAGCCGTGTACATTTATTGACAAAGTGCATTTTGCTTTTATATTTCTTTGCTTTAAGTAGGTCTAAATGGTAGTTCACAAAAACACCACAATCTAGCTTACCGTGCTGCCACACTATCAAACTGGTGCAGTTAATTGTATTGTGACTTGGTGTTCTGTGTACAGAAAGTGCCGCTCAGAGCAGCGGCTGTATTTTATAGAGATGTGATGAAAAATTATAAATTTCATATACTTTATTTCATTTATTTTTAGATTGTACAATGCACAGTAAACTTGTAAAAACTTATTTATTCAAGTGCACAAAGTGAGGAGAAGGATGATCTATTAAGTAGAAATCGGGCTGGTCTGTAGTTCAGACTGGACCAAGCACCAATAAAGGAAACTACAGTAAAAGAAGGGGAATTGCAACAGCAAAATGACTAGAAGAAAAACACATTTAGGCTTTGGGAAACATCTTCCTGCTAGCCCCAGTGCTCTGAGGGGCGGCATTGACTGCTCTGTGTCAGAGGCACTCGCTGTCCTTGAATCCCTTCTAGGTCGCTAGTGCTCCCTAATGAGTCTCCCACCTCCAGCAATCGGGCATTCACCTTAGACTTGAGCCCTGCCTTACCAGCCACCTGATGGAGCATCCCATGGTCACAAAAAGCTGAATGCATTAGCTGTTTAACTCCTGCCTCTATTTTTGAAGTAGGCCAGGTATTTCTGCCCTCGTGTGCTCTCTCCTGCTACCTGGATCCAGGAGGAACAGTTGTGAGCGCCATGCTGGCTGTGCTCAAGAGAATGGTGGGGGAGAGGTGCCGTAACAGCTCCTACCCTCTACAGACTTCAGTTAGGCCCTTTTCTCTGTACCTCATCCCTGGCAATCTTAGTAGAGATTTAGGACAAAGTGCAGTTATTTTGTTGATTCGTACGTGTGTCTTCCATAGGCAGCCTTTGTGTGCAGAAACTGTTGATCTAGCTTTGCCTTCTTATTCACTGGAAAGGGAAGGGATTGGTAGCTCTGAAAATTAGGGACATTTTGGAACTGTTTTCTGCTTTGCGTGTGGGAGAGGACTTGACAGCGGTGTGCCCTGCTGAGTTATTAACAGCAAGATGAAAACCTGGAAAAGGGCGAAAACGCTGAGGGTGATAGCTGAGAAACATCCAGTAGCTTCTAGTAGAAGCCGTACACAGTTTTATGTCCTGGAATCCAGGAAGACAATGTAACCCAGATGTTTTGCAGCTGGGAGTTGGGCAGCTCCAGCTTTTTCCAGATCCTTGGGTAACTGGAAGTTGCAGAGCTGCCTTAGCATCCTTCCCAGCAAATGGCAGAGTGCTCAGGTCTTTGAAGGCTTTAAATTGGTAGACTGTGCCTAAGCAATTGCTGGAGGGGCAGCAGCCTTAATTACGTCTCCCCCCTATCATTTATATCCCCAATGAGAGAGATGAGGGAATACATGTAGAAGCTTTTAATCACACTGCTTTTATCAGATCCTTTTCTGAAAAGGGACCAAGATACAGTGCTCCTTGGACCTCTTGTGCCCCCTTTCATCTCAAACACAAAGACATCCAGCAAGAGAACTCAGCCGCCATCACTTGTTGTGTATGGGGAAGGTTTGCTTGTACTCATAGCCAAGGTGCTCACAGGACACTAGGAAAGATGCCTGTTTGGAGAAGGAACCGACTCGCAGAACTCTGTTGAACCTGCTGTGCTTTCCAACACCTGCTGAAGGCCCGTATCGCCCAGCTGGCTCCCGGCGCTCCTCCTCGGCTGAAGAGGATGGCCAGATCCTTGCTGCAGGAATGACTTGCTTTGCCCCGAGGTTCACAGCATTTCAGGAATTGGTGTCTGGGGAGCAAGACAGAACAGTCAGACATGGCTTAGTGGTGGACCAGGCAGTGTTAGGTTTATGGTTGGACTTGATGATCTTAAAGGTCTTTTCCAACCTAAATGATTCTGTGATTCTATGACCCTTTGGAGCAAAAGGCCCAGGCAAGGAGTTTGTCATCTGCTCTCTGGTGGGTGTTGTGGAAAAGCAAAACACCCTCTGTCCCTCATTGTCACCTGCGGTAGCGGGTACTTTGGTGGTCAGTAGTAAGCTAGTGTCTATTGCAGGACTTGCTCACGAGCAGCCATCGGAGATCGGCAGCACAAGCCCGCTCGCTGTAGCTGAGCACATGTGCGCTATCAAGACGTTTTCAGCTACCCAGCATTGTGGAGTCTGTGACTCTCCAGCTGTCATGCGGGAAGGCCAAAGGAAACCAGACGCTGACCCAGGAATAAATGCGTAGCTGCGATGTACTTGAAAGGGATTAAGTCTGCTGGCCAACCTGCTGAGCATCTGCTTCAGCCTCCTGGGGTCCATTGGGACCGGGCCTTCATCTACCTCTGCATCACCTCAGTGTTGTCTTTCCTAGTGACCCGATGTTTCCATCTTGGCAGCCCGTGTTGCAGGAGTCTGGAGCTGTTCTGGCCTTGTCAGTGTCTTCCACCCCTGCCTGGCACCATTGGCACCTTCACCTTGTGATTCATTGCGTAATTGCAATGCGTTTCACTTGTGCGGCAGCGTTAATCTAAATCTTCATAGTAAACCCCACTGAGATGCGCTTCCAGGAAGGTGCCTGATAAGCTAATGCTTGTAGGGAGCAGTGTGAGATAGGAAGCCAGGCGAGTGCAGATTTTGGACTGATGTCTTAGTATTGCATTGTTGCCAAGAGATTTGTGTTGTCCTCTTCCCCGCTCCCTGATGTTTTATCGCTTTACCATAATCTTGGGCAAGTTCAGCGTGTTTCTTCTCTGTCTGCAAAATGGGGAGAGCATTCGCCTTGCTGTGGGTTGCTGAAGGAATAGCTTTGAGATGTTAAGATCTGATCCATATGGCTATGAGAATAAGACCCTTGTGACCCTACTGTAGGAGCGCTGTGCTACAGGTCCAAAACCTGTTTTCAATAATTGGAGATACTTTTGAGTAATCAAAGCCAAACGGCCAGTTCCAAAAAGGAATTCCTTCTGCGTTACCACATCCTGCCGGGTCCAGTCGTTTCGTGGCTGTCACACATGTTCCTTCTCCTCCACGCCGCTGCTGCCAGCGAGGGACTCATCAGGAAGCTAAAATACATCTTGTAGCACATACATTGCCAAAAAAAAAATGGAACTTCCTGAGCATTGTGCTGAGCAAAACCTGTGCCCCGCTGCTAAATGTCAGCCTTGAGGAACAAGCCTTGCACGCTCTTCCTTTTTTGGTGATTTGCTACCTCTGGCTCATGCTTGCCAGGTTCAGTCCACTGAGACCCACCGTGCTGTGAAGCTGGGAGTGCTCCAAAAGCACTAAACCTAAACCCCCTATTTGCTGCAGATTAATCATTCAGCAACAATTCTTCCATTAGCCAGGGGTGTCGAGGGCACCCAGCAGTCAGATTTCTCTACTTTTTTTGTAGCTGAGGGAGAAAGTGTGACAGCATTGCTGGAGGACATAGAGGCTTGGGTTGCTGAAACCGAGCTGGTGTGCAGGATGATGGGGAAGTCGAGCTGTCTCTGCATCGCCTCTTGTTTTGGTGCAAACGAGGCTGTTTCTTTTAGGAAGGTGTGGATCAGTCTGGACGACCATAATGATGGGAAGCATCTTCACCTCTCTTAGTTCAGGCTGTGGAAGCAATGGGAGAGAGGCAAAGGGGAAGCTGCCAACAAGAGGGAGTGCAGCGCATCCTAGATGTACATGACACTTAGGGACAGAGCACCATCTCCGACCAGTTTCTTCTAATAGCAGGAACTTGCATCTCCTTGGCCAGACAAATGCAGAAATATTTTCTTGTGTTTCCGTCTCACGTCCTTCCTAGTGGTGATAGCTGCTTTATCTTTTAGCACACGGTTTGTGCTCACCCCGCTGTTTCCTGGGGTTTGGCTTGGCTCTGGGTGTGGGCACAGCCTGGGTTTGCAGCCTGAATTCCCCCTGTGCCAGGACTCGCTGGTGGGACGGGCACGTGGGGATGCAGGTGAGCTTGTAGGGTCTGAATCTGTGATTGCACTTACAGTCGCTGAAGTAACCCAGGCAGGAAGGTCGCATCTCTTGATCGTGAAAGGATCTACAAGTCACTGGTTTCATGAATCAAGAGCTTTCAAATCCCCAGGACTTGACATTCCTCAGCCTGAAACTCACCCAACTGTTTGTCACACTCAGTTACTTCATCTCAAGTCAAAGTGTTGAGTGGCTTCTTTCTTCCTTTAGTCAAACTTAATACCCGAGCAAGTAACTTCTTCATTTGAAATCTGCTGAGCAGATGGGTTTCAGGCTTGATAAGCTCTTCCATTGCATCTGAATAACATTTCAAAATAGAGCATTGCTTCAATACTGCTTGGCCATCGTGGCTGGTCAGGGTTGACTGTGTGGCTCAGTGCAGCATGGTCAGGCATGTGGGTGCCTGCCCTCACCCTGCTGGGGACAAGAGTTTCCTTCCAAGAGGTGTTGGTGACACTTCTCTGTACAGACATATCTGGGATAGTCACTTTGCCTTCAGAAAATAAATGGGAGGGGTATGAGCGGGAAGGAGATGGATGTAAGCCAGATCTGCCTTGCCCGCTTTTATCGCAGCGCAGATTCACACCAAACGCAGTGGGGCTACAACAGCGTGTGCAGGTCAGGCGCTCCACAGCACGATGGATTTACTCCCTGTGGTGATCAGGTTCTGTCTCATCCCAGCCTTCCCTGCAGAGGCTGTATCTTCCCGTACTGCTGGGCTTCCCCTTCCAGGAGAAGGTCTCTTGCTCTGGAGTAACGAGGCCGTGGACAGGCAACTTGGGCTTGCCTCCAGGGACCTGTGTGGTTTTGATTCTTGCTAGGATTGTGTATTTAGAAAGCAGCATCTGCTCCCCCCACCCATTATTTTTCCACTTGGAAGAGAGTGCAAGCAGAGGAGAGGCTGAGCGATTGCATGGCAGGGGAGAGCATCAGCGGATGCAGAGCTGGTGTCTGCAACGGGGTAGACTTGGCTCTTGTTCAGGTGATTGTTTTTTGAGGGACACAAGAGTCCCTGTGAGCAGTTTGAGGGCCAGCATGCACTTTCATCTCCTCCGAGTTTATTCAGAGGGCCCACCTCTTTGTGACTCCTGTGGATATGCCAGTGGCCCTTGCAGGAGGACGCGTGGGACCCGTGCCCTCGTGATGCCTCTGCAGCAGGGACTTGCTGGCACAAGGCGTTCCCGGTGTCGCTGTAGGCAGCAGGGTGGCTCTGCGGGCAGGGCAGGTTTGCAGGATTAGGCCTTTACGTTACCAAAGGCGGCTCTGTCGACCTGCGGCTGCCTGCCCCGCTCCAGGTTTTGCCGCATTGCTGGAAGAGGAGGCTTCCAGTGCTGGGAGCATGTTTTCAAGCTGCTGATCAGAGACTCCCCTCCCGGCTCAGACTTCCCCATGGCCCTTCCTTCCCCGGCCGGGTCTGGAGTTGGTGCTAATCACCTCCGAGCACTAATAACAAACATGCGCTTCCCCAGCCCGGGGTCGCTGTCCGTCGCCAGAGCCGGCTGGTGCCGATCACGGGTGCTGCTTGCAGAAGAGCCGTTCGTTAGGACTTGGTAATTTTGTCCTAGTGCTGATGTAAGGCGGCTTTGGTTGATCAAGTCCTATGTATAACCCATTTGCTTTCCGTGTTGAAGTCAGTCCTTTTAATACAGGGTATGGAAACCTGAAGATTATTGATTTTTTTTTTTTATTGGAGGGAGTTATCCCAGCTCACACAGGTGGCTGTCTTGAAAAATTCTGGTTTTGTTGTTTTGCCTGAGCCAAAAGCATAAAGAGGAGTAAGCATTGGGAGCTCCAAACAATGATTTCTTCAGTTAAGGAATGGACGTTGTACAGTGGACTGCAAACCAACAATAATGTATTTTAAAATCACAGTTTGGGGAGAAGAAACTAGACAGTGTTTTTGTGAACTATCTTTGCAGCACTGAGGAAAAATCACAAGGATTGGATTTTTTGGAAGCACAGATGTGTTGTCAGTGTATGAGTATTTCAAGTTTTATGGCTGTTAAAGATTTTTTTTTTTCCCCTCTCCTTTTTTTTGCTCCAACATTTCCGTAGCTTGCATATCAGGTTTTCACTAAGAGATGGATTACCAGTTTTAAAAATGTTGTTGTGCCATATTTTTTTTATCCTTATGCTTTATAAATCTATAAATATCTATTTAGACTGAATATTGCAATAAAAGATGCTATTATTGTGAACTTCAGGGTTTAAACCCGAGACAAAAAAATGGGGAATACTTCTCCAGTATATTTGCTGTTTGTGACCCTCTTTCTGAAGAGGTTTCATAAGTTTTTATAGTTTAAAAACAAAATCACGTCTTAGAATTCAACGTTTTAGGATGCTAACCCTGAAGTTCTCAAGTTCGTGATCCTTTGGTTTTTTCAAGCTACATCTGGTTGCTTTTCTGGTGCAGTCAAATCATTCTTTAGAAAGGTCTTGTTTCTGGAGTTAATGAGGAAAAGGTGGAATGGGTTGATCCATCCTGCTTGGCTTTTTTAACCTATTAATCTTTTAAGTGATCAATTTCAAATTAAAAAACAACTTTTTAGGTCTCTGTTCTACTTAAACTTTTTAGGAGTGAGAGCCTGCCGTCGCTGAGTGGGACTTTGATGGGGAAAGCAGTAGATTATGAGGTTGCTGTTGCTCAGGAATTGATTAGTAAACTTTTAACTACTAATAAAAATCCATTTTTCAATGGATTTTTTAAAAAACCCATTTTCTTAGAACAGTGATATGGGATGTTTCCTAGTGAATAGGAATTAGTTTATATAATTTAGCCTATTAAACTGAATTATTTAAAATTCAAACTTCCCCTAATTTATCTTTTTTTTTTTTTTGTTGGTTTTTTTTTTAATACCGGTAAGTTGTCCTGTCATTCCTTTCATTCTTCCATAGAAGTAGTGTGAATTCTTCTGGTGTGTATATATGTATGTATAATATATATATTTCCACCCTGCCTTTCTAATTCTCCACAATGTAAGAGTTAGTTTTTTCTCCCCTCCCTCCACTTAATTTCTTGTGTCTTTACCTTGATTTGTAATTGAAACAATGCTTTGAAGTTTTGTCTTTATATTAAAGTGTATGTATTTTAATACACCGTACTGTTGTGGAGTTTCACTGCTTCAGCAGGACAGGCGGCAGCAGGGGACGGCTCTCGGCGTCCGCCAAGGAAACGAGATGTTCTGGACGCAGCTGTATCTGGCGGCAGCGGCTGGCGCAGGCAAGGACAGGCCCCGCTCCTCTCCCCCAGATCCTGAATCAGGCAGCACGTTTAGCTGGGGAAGCTGAGGACAGTTGAGCTCTCAGGGTTTAGCATGCTAGTGACAGTGACATTGCAAACCCACGGTAGTGACATTTCCTATTTACCCTTTTAGCCAGTAATTTCACCCCTATCACGAAACTGAAATCAGCCAGGCAATGTATTTAAACTTTGGAAGGGACAGCCATAACGCTTCCTCAGCTAATTCGCTATAGGATTCTACAAATGAGATGAAGGCCCTGCTCACTGAACACTCGCACAGCTCGTGGAACATGGGAAGGCTCTAGATAGGTTTTTAGATGTTGGGAACAGGTTGCAGCAGCAGCCTGACCCAGCTCGCCTTCCTGAACGTGTTTGTCACTCCAGCTACTGCCGAGCGCTCAGCTCTGTTAGCAAAAGGCCTCTAAAAATCACATTGTGGAGCCACCTGCAGCTGGCTCCTGCGCAGGCGCCTTATCGCCTGCTCCTCCTCCTCATGGGACTGAAGGTGCTGGCTCTTCAGTGCATCTGCTGCAGCTCCTGCTCCATTGCTGATCCCTGCTGCGACACCTCCGGTCGGGTGAGATGCCCGGTCCCTGTGGGGCTGTGCTGGACCCTGAGCTTGCTGCAGCCACCCCTCCCCAGCGGTTTTGGTTTCTTAGAACAGGTCTTACTGCCACAAAGACTAAAATAAGTTTTTATTGGAAATGTTCACTGTACAACAGATACATGGCTTCAGTACACTTTCCGGGAGCCTGTACACAGCGGTCGTCAGAACAGGCCACTGAAACACAAAAAGCATAGTGACCAGAGTATGAAAAACGAACAATTGTCTATGAATCACCAGCAGTTGATGCAGACCTCAAGGTGTCTAGAAGTACCATCTTCCCTTACTCCTGAAACCTAACCCAGTGTCCTAGCGCTAGTCTAGAAGTTGATCTAACTAAGTTATGGGGCCTGCCGCTGGCCCGTGTAACTCTTCACAGCATTTGTCTTACATTCAGTTAAGAAATGTCATTGTTACCTCTTAAATAAGTGTTGGGATTATCTCTCGCTCACCCAACTGTTCCCCATAACATCTAAATAAAATGCCCATTTTATGTACAGTGAAGATGGTGGGTGTCAGCTCTACCTTCTGAAAGGCGTGTAAAGAGAGGACGCTAGCGATAGTCCTGGAAGGCATGCGGTTGAGAACGGTTAGCTAGTGAAGGTGGCTGGCAGAAACAGTGAGCCTCACTGTAGCACTAGAGTTTTGTTTGCTAGAAATGACTGAATGTTGGCAGAATTCCCGGGGTGTTGTTTATATGCGAACTGACTTTGCGTATTGAAGAATTCACTAATGCTGAACCTCGGGGAGCCGAGTTTGGACGTGGACATTCTGCCTCTGAAACTGGCTGGCAGGAGCTGTGGAAGCGTTTGCTGCTGGTAAGCCAACGCTGAAGCTGGAGAGCTGCCATACCTGCGGTGGGGGAGCCCACAGCTGCTCTGCTCGGCCCGCGCTACAGAAAAGGAGACAGTGGCTGCAGCGCAGCTCTGGTTATCCTGCTGCTGAGCCTGGAGTGCGTCCGTCCGTCCTCTTGGGCGACCAGACAGACAACTCTCTTTTTCACAGTAAGTAAAGCTGCTGTGTACCCCACCGACATGTCAGGAACATGCCCCTGCACTGAGGTAAAGCAGAGTAAGCTTGTGAGGATTATAAATGCACTTTAAAGTCATCTGAGGACATGAATTCCCTAAAGCACAAGCTCTCGTATGTTCCTGCATTTAATCCTTCATTGCTGCTTCCACTAGAGTTGCCATATGTCTTCTCAACTGCCCTCTTTTCTGCTTCCACCCTGTCATGCCCTCAGCTTATTATGCAGGACAGCTGCCCCTCTGCTGATTTTGGTAATTTCTGGAGCAAGCACCTGGAGCCATTGGAGGGAAAAGGGAGTATCTGGGGAGGGAAAGGAAAAATCTTGGCTTCGAGGTTAAAAATAAAGCATCAGTGACATCTGCCGCTCTCCTGGTACCCAGCAGCATGAGGTAAAGAGGGAAGGCCAGGCCACTAAAGCTTGCAATATGGGCTCTTGTTTCAGCTTAATTCCCAGCCAAAGAGGAAGAGACCCAAAACTTCCCTTCAAGCCCAGATCACGGCACCGGCTGCTCTACCGCACCTCGCTGGTTAGCCGCAGAGCAGCCTTTCTGCTGGCCAGGTGGAACAAAGCCCAACGCTGCAAATCCCCAGAGCTCAGGCCAAGCCCTCGTGCTGTGTTCACCTGCCCCAGCAGTCAGTCGAGTTCCTTCTGTCATCAGCTGTCCGACAGTGTTACCTGGGACCTTCCCAAGGGCCTTTCCTGGAGCTTTTCCTGGTCTCGTTCAGGGGAGCTGCTGCAGCCAGCTGCGTCCTCTGCTGCTGCGGGAATCAGGGAACTGGGTCTCCTGAAGCCCTGGGTGCAGGTGTGGGGAGTGTCTTTCCATCCCTTGTCTCTGGGGAGTTTTCCTTCGTGCAGCCAGAGCCATGGCTGAAGGCGCAGAGCCTTGAGGAGACGTTGTTCCTTATCTCTCCATTACAGCAGCCTCAGGGAAGGCAGCCCTTGTTCCCTGGCAGCTCGCTGTGACCTTGGCACAGTTTTCTGGTCTTTCCCTTTGGGCCCTCACAAAGGGGAGAAAAGCTGTGGCGATGGCTCAGGGAATGAAGTGTTAAGCCCAGGGAGCATGTGACAGGCATTAACTTCTGCATGCCCTGAATCTCAAACATCCAGCCAAAGTGGAGCAGTTCCTGTCTTTACAGACCTCTCCATCTGGCTTTCCTCTCTGGCAAGCTGAGTAACCACACCGCTCAGCCCACAGCGTTGCAGAGGGAGGCAGGATCAGCACACGGATCTCTCAGCCCTGTCTTTGCTCCCTTGTGCTTTGCAGTTTTGTTCTCTAATGCGTTTGTGGGAGTGCTCTAAAGGTCTGTGGCGTGGGCTTCATCAAGCCTCTAGGAATTAGCACCACCTGCCCAGAGAAGGGAAAAGAAGTAAACAAGCCCAAGAGGCAGGTGCTAGTAGCTGCGCAGACACTGCTGCCTTGACACAGGGGAGGGGATGCCCCCTCCCTGTCAGCTGGAGCTGAGCTGAGCTCTCCCTGTGTTACTGGAAGGCTTCCCACTCCTCCCTGCTCCATCAGGCTCTGCAAGCAGTTCTCTGCAACCGAAATGTCTTTGCAATGGACAGGAGAGGGTGTGACAGGGCTAACCCTGCAAGCACAGAAATGCAATCAGTTGGAGCATCCTCTTATAGCAAGGGGAGAACAACCCTCCATGGCTCCCCTGGGGACTGCAGGAAAATCCGGAGCCAGAAAAACTGAGTAGCTCCCTGCAGGAGAGGGACAAGGAGGAAGAAGAGGGCTAGAGCTGGCTCAGGGCCTGCCCCAGGAGCTCCAGGCCAGAGGACAGCAGGTGCTGGCAGCTCTGTTCACTCCCTGCTCTCGCTGGGAGCCAGGGTGGTTTTACTCCTGCTGCTGCAGCAGTGTGGTGTCAGCTCAGGGGCAAGGTCTGCAGGGAGCAGGTAAGACTGGCTGCCTCCACAGCTGGGGCAAGTGGGAATGTGCAAAGAATTCCCTTTAAAAAAAAAAATCATACAAAATTATTTGGCTAATAAATTAAAAAGTCACTTGGTCATCGCTGTGAGGAACTGCTGCTGTTCTTCCTGGTGGGGGCGTGGGGATGACCCTCGAGGTGAGCCAGGGCCAGAAGCCAGTTCAGCCCAGGCAAGGGGATTATTGCTTGTGTGTTCCCAGCTGGAAGCGGGCTTCCTCAGAGATCCCGTACTGCTCCAGGGGGTCCTGCAGCAAGAGCACAGGGAAGGCACCAGTGACATGCAGACAAGGGCTGGGCCGGGCGCTGATTCCAGTGTGCTGGGTTTAGTCCAGCCCCTGGCTGCTGTTTCTGGTGCAGAAAGTCAAGCAGTCCTTGGGGAGAACACAGCGGATAACCAGGGTTCATGGGCTACATTCAGTCCACTGGCCCAGGAGCGTGCGGGTGAGCCGCAGCCACCTCCGTCACCTCCAGCAGGGATGCTCCGAGGAGCCTAACAGCAGTGTGAGCAGCATCTCAACCCACACACACTCTGATCTGGCCAGGGCTGCCCGTGAACTCTTCCAGAGAACCGGTGGGATTCCAGGCTACAAACCTCGGGCCACTCCACCATTGGAAGAGTGTGCATAGGAGAACCAGAGCTGAGCACGACAACGCAGGCTGCTCGGCAGAGGAAGACTCTCAGGTCTGGCTGTTGAGACCACGACTTACTAGGGGATCTCTTTTGTACACAGAGCAGCGAACAGCCTTGTGCAGGAACACCTGAGATCACCGGCCCCTGCTCCAGTCCAAACCCGTCAGTCACCCGCTGACAAGACAACTTTAAGGGACTCACCTTCCCTGTCATTTTCTGGATCTCATTCCGGTAGAAAATCAAGCTCCTCCTCATGAACTCATAGCTGTAAGACAAAAACAGACCATGCGGCAGGCTGAGCAGAAAAGGATGTGGAGAAGTTTCAGATGCTATTTAGAGCTGAAGGGAAGCTTGCTTGGGAAGCAGACGACCGCTTTCCTCCCTGGGTTCACCACAAGCTGATCCCAGAAAATAAACAGCACAGAGCGCACGACGCAGACCTCGCACTAGTGGCTCAGCCTACCTGGCTCGCTTGAGTGCCTCAATCCACTCCTGACACTGCTGTTCACTGTCGCATTCGAAGCAGTATTTCCTCTCCGGCTCCTCAATGAAACCTGCCAGGGATAAGGAAAAGGTTTAAGGGAGGTCCTGGCAGAGCTCCCTGCGCTCCACTGTTCTTCCTCCCCAGCAACAGCCAGACTCTGCCAAGCCACAATTAGCGCCTCTGTTTAACTAAGGTGATCTGTGAACGAGCTGGTGACCCAGGCCTCTGTCCCCTCTCCCTTACCCCAGGTGGCTCCTGGCTGGCCCCGAGCAGCTGCCTACAGCAGCCAAAGACTTCAGAGAGGAAAGAGCAACTTCTCAAACTGAGAGCGACAGCTTAGAACTGAACCGGACCAACATGGCCAGATTCAGGACTGGAACTCCTCGAGCCTCCGTGCAAACAGTCACCAGAGATTTAGTAATCAAAGTGGAAAATGGCCCCAAGGAAGTGATGTTGACATATGCCGCGGGCATCTGAGGAATTAAATCGCACTCAGAGAAGGTACTGACATGTCTTTGCTCGAGGCTTTTGGAAATTTGGTCCTGTACACAGTGGAAAGCAAGTCCCTGTGCAACTCCAGTTCTTTACCAAGACAGAATCAGGACATCTAATTAATTACATTGTCCCCAGAGCTCTGCTCTTTAGTACACAGTCCACAGAGATCTAGGCTGCTGCTGAGAGATAACTGGGTCAGACTGCATCAAACCCCTCAGGGCTGCCATGTGGGGACACAACCTGACACCAACTGCTATCGGTTTTAACACTTTTCTCAGGAATCCTTATCCACCAGAGCTCCTGACAGTCCTAAAGCCCCAGAAATTCGGATCATGGTGCTTAGAGAGACAGGTATGTTCAGGCTGTTTGAGGGTCCTTTTGAGACAGTGAGAACACCACTTCTCCTTGCTAAAAGAGGAGACAAGGCTCTGCGCAGAAAAGCAGCTGTGCCCGACAACCAGGCCAAAAGATATGGGGATGGCCTTGGGGAAACATCCTGTTATTTTCGCCACATACCTCTCGCACAATGATTAGTTGTTGGATGAAAGGCTGCTTACAAAGGACGACACACCATGAGCCAGCTGGAGCCATGGCTATCGACACAAGGACAAACAGCGTGGCGGGAGGACTGGTGCTAGATTAGCCTGACAGATGGTTTATCTGAGGCTCCCTTTTTTTGATAAAATGCAATAGCACAGAAGCAGCGATCTGTCAATACCAAACCCTCCTAGAGAGGGATTCCCACAAGTGCTAAGCTGTGGTCTGTCTGTTGTTACTGCTTCTCTCCTCACATGTAGCTGTTTCAGCCAGGGATGAAATGCTGCTGTCCTCGGGATGGGGCACGGCAACGCCAGAGTAACAACTGGCAGCTGAGGAGGGGAAGGGCTGAGGGGCGCTGACCCCCCTGGGAGGGGAAGGGCTGAGGGGCGCTGACCCCCCTCGGGGAGGGGAAGGGCTGAGGGGCGCTGACCCCCCTGGAAGGGGAAGGGCTGAGGGGCGCTGACCCCCCCCCGGGGAGGGGAAGGGCCGAGGGATGCTGACCCCCCCCGGGGAGGGGAAGGGCCGAGGGACGCTGACCCCCCCCGGGGAGGGGAAGGGCCGAGGGACGCTGACCCCCCCCAAGGAGGGGAAGGGCCGAGGGACGCTGACCTCCCCCGGGAGGGGAAGGGCCGAGGGGCGCTGACCCCCCCCGGGGAGGGGAAGGGCCGAGGGGCGCTGACCCCCTCCGGGGAGGGGAAGGGCCGAGGGGCGCTGACCCCCTCCGGGGAGCGGAAGGGCCGAGGGGCGCTGACCCCCTCCGGGGAGCGGAAGGGCCGAGGGGCGCTGACCTCCCCCGGGGAGGGGAAGGGCCGAGGGGCGCTGACCCCCCCGGGGAGGGGAAGGGCCGAGGGGCGCTGACCTCCCCCGGGAGGGGAAGGGCTGAGGCGCGCTGACCTCCCCCGGGAGGGGAAGGGCTGAGGGGCGCTGACCCCCCCGGGGAGGGGAAGGGCTGAGGGGCGCTGACCCCCTCCGGGGAGCGGAAGGGCTGAGGGGCGCTGACCTCCCCCGGGGAGGGGAAGGGCTGAGGGGCGCTGACCCCCCCGGGGAGGGGAAGGGCTGAGGGGCGCTGACCCCCCCCGGGGAGGGGAAGGGCTGAGGGGCGCTGACCCCCCCCGGGGAGGGGAAGGGCTGAGGGGCGCTGACCCCCCCCGGGGAGGGGAAGGGCTGAGGGGCGCTGACCTCCCCCGGGAGGGGAAGGGCTGAGGGGCGCTGACCCCCCCGGGGAGGGGAAGGGCTGAGGGGCGCTGACCTCCCCCGGGGAGGGGAAGGGCTGAGGGGCGCTGACCCCCCCGGGGAGGGGAAGGGCTGAGGGGCGCTGACCTCCCCCGGGGAGGGGAAGGGCTGAGGGGCGCTGACCCCACTGTTGCCAGAGAAACAGAAGGAAAAGCAGGAATTAAGCAGCAAAACGTTTCCTTTTACGTAGCACTGTTTGCCATAGGGGAAACGCAAAGGGAAGGGATACGCGGAACTCACTGATGGAGAAGACGTTCTCCTCCTCTTTGGTGATCCTGCAGTGCTCCAGCAGCAGAGCTCCGATGGGCTGGAAAAGACCCAGAGAGAGGGTTTAACCCACGTCACCCACCAGTGCGACAGTGGTCTGAACCCACAGGGTTTGCATAGTGCCTTTTAAACGAGTTTCATAACCCAGTGCTACTTTTAAAGTAATTCAGTCTAATTGCATGAATGTTCCATGTTCTTTTAATTGACCTTTTTGCGTCTGCTGACATGCTTCATTGTGCTAGTCCTACCTGTAACACTTCGCATACATTAATTAGGCGTTAAACATTTCTACTTGCTCAGATTCAGTCTGGGCTTTAGCATTTGTTTCTGTGATGTGAAGACAGCGAAGTTCACTTCCTTGCTCAGTAAATCAAACAAAGATGAAATATTTAACACGACAGAACAACGCACGTTGTACCTCATAAGGGCAGTCCTCACGCCTTGCAAGAGGTTAAGAACGGTGCTGATGAACCAGAGCAGCTCAGGATAAGCAGACAAATGGTAGGTGCTATTTGCTGGCCAGCGTGCACCGAGCAAGGCCATCAGAACCAAAGGGTGATACAAGCCATAAACAAAAGCAACCCGCAAGCAAATTCTTTTGTCCAAGCTAAACAAATCGCAAGAGGCAAATAAGGCAGCAGGGAAGATACTGAAAAACCTGGTTTACCATGTATTTCTGGCACAATGGTTTTATACCAGCACCCTCCACCTACCTGACGAACTGTTTTTGATCCATTCAAGAACATCCTCTCCCCTCCCTCAGAACACACACGAGCGCTTACAAATAACCGCCAGAAAAGATGACAGCAGAGCAGCAGTGAAGAGACAGCGGAGGAGACGCGCCGTGTCCTCAGAGCCCGGTACTACCCCAGCGCAGGAGCCACAGCTGCATCATGACACACAGACGCGTGCCAGAGCGACCTCTCGGCCCTACCCAGAGAACCACGACCGCAGCTCTGGTGAAGCAGCGATGGGCGACGGCGCTTCGGCAGAACGGGGAAAAGGGTCTTTCTGAAAACAGGAGCTCAGCCGTTATCAGGGTAAAATATTTATGATGGAATGAGTCTAAAAATGCCACTGAAAGCTCTCCAGTTCCTTTGTAGCACACAGCACCTTTCTTCACATGCATTATTAAGATTGCTTTTATATTCATTTTCCAAGAAGAGAATCTTTAGCAGCAGTTATCAAGGGATTCAGTAAAAATCACCAGATCTCAGCAGTGGCAAAGCCAGAAACAGAACCCAAATGTCCCATCCCTCATTTCTCTTTTCCTAGACCTAAGCAGGGCTTCTGCATGCCCAAAATAACAATATTGACAGGGTATGGCCACAAAAGTTCCCCAGTAACAGTGAGCATTGTACACAAGTAGAATTCCTGGCACAAAAAAGAAGAAACAATGCTAATTCTTTTTCTAGGAGAGCTAGAGTTCCCTCAGAGTTTGGCACGATAAGGCACAGTCCTACAAACAAAGATAACAGACTCCACCTTCTGCAGTTTTGGGGCAAGGGTTACATTTAAAAGATCTGTTCCAAGCTCACAGAGGAGCAGCTGGGTGTGGTTAGATGGCAGCGCTGCTCCTCACGCCCAGGAGTTTTCGCTGAGTAGATAGAAAAGGAAACACGGGCGCTCTGTTCTGGCTCTGGCAGCCTGTTATCGTTCCATTTTACAAAGCCCACGCAATCAATTCACAGAAAAAGAAGACAGAGGGAGGAAAACAAACAACAACAGAACAGCAGATTCCATACCTCCGCTTCATCTGTCCGGAAGTAGAAGAGAAAGTTGACAACAAGCTTCACGAGGCGTTTCTTTAACACTGCGAAGAAGAATAGTGTTGAGGTGGGCGGAAGGGCCGAGCTGGCCGGCACGGGGGGACAGAGGGAAGCCCCTTCCGGTGCCCGGCATGGCGCCGATTCAATCAAACCTAAGGGGAAGCTCCAGTAGAGTTTACATTTTTGCTCCTGAAGGAGCTCACGACCCCCCACGCGCCCGGGAAGGGCACCCTCTGCACCGACCCTGCCGGGCTGCCCTCGGCTGAACCGCAGCCACAGAGTAACAAAGTCACTTGGTAGCTTCTCAAGTGGCTTCTGGGCTGACAGAGCCCACGGCACCATGTCACCGACACGCACAGGACGCGGCCTACGGGACCTCTGCCGCCCGCAGGGAATGCTCCAAACCCCGGGGGAGCCCACAGCTGGGGCTGTCAGCACAGATGTCACCTCTGAGGGACACAGTCCACCAGAACGCTGCAGGTCCTCGGGCAGAGGAAAGGCCCAGGACAAGGGAGCGAGTTTAAGTGCTGGTTTGCAAGGAAATTTGCTGGGAGATTTCAGGAAAGAGCCTCTTCCTCCAATCCCCCGTGGCCCCATCCCTCCACTCCAGGCCCCCGGACTAGATGCCGCCACTCGTGCTCCCCAGTCCTACACACCAGTCCTGCCCGTCTGTTCCCAGTCCTGCCCCCCGCCCAGTACTCCCAGCCCTCCCCCCAGTTCCCCAGTCCTGATTCTCCAGTACCACCACTCCTGCCCCCCAGGGCGCCCAGTTCTCCCAGTCCCTTTTCTCCAGTCCCCCTCTAGCCCTGTCCCCCAGCAGCTCCAGTCCTGCCCCACACCTCCACCAGCTTCCCCCGGTCCTTCCCCCCAGCTCCCCCTCACCGCTCCCCTTCTTGGGCACCCGCATCAAGATCTCCGCCGCCTTCTCGGCGGGCTGCCGGGCCAGGGACAGCAGCTCCCGCTCGTTGTACCTCATGGCCGGGCCCCCCCTGCTGCCTACGGCCGCCCCATCGCCCCGGCCGCGCCCGCCGCCCGCGCCCCGGAAGCGCTCCCGCCCGCCCCGGAAGCGCTCGCGCCGGAAGTCGCTCACGGGGGGGGGCAGTGCGCATGCGCGCCGCGGGAGTGGGGAGCGGGCCTGCGCGCGCCGGTACGGGCCGAGGGGGCCCGGGGGGTTTTGGGGGCTTGTCGGGGGTCATGTGGGGCCTTGACTGTCCCTGAGGGTGGTATGGGGGTGACCCTTGCTGAGGGGCGCTTGGGGAGTGTTTGGGGGAGGCTTTGACCCTCGCTAAGGGGTTGGGGGTGTCTGGGGCGGGGGCTTTGGCCCTTGCGGAGGGGCTGGGGGGGCTTGGGGGCGGGGGTCGACCCTTGCTGAAGTGTTGGGGGGCGTTTGGGGGGGGCTTTCACCCTTGCTGAGGGGCTGGGGAGCGTTTGAGGCGGGCTTTGACTTTTGCTAAGGGCCTGGGGGGCCTTTGAGGGGGGCTTTGACCCTTGTTGAGGGCCTGGGGGGCCTTTGAGGGGGGCTTTGACCCTTGCTGAGGGCATGGGGGGCCTTTGAGGGGGGCTTTTACTCTTGATGAGGGACTGGGGGTCTCTGTGGCCTTTCTGCAAAGGTCTTACCCTTTTTGGGGCGTTCATTTATGTGTGTGGGGAGGTGGGGGGGGGCTCTGGCCCTCGCAGAGGGTTTGGGGTTGCGTGGGGGTGGCTCTGGGGTCCTGGGGGGGCATTGAGGTGGGGGGGCAGCACTTAAACTTGGTGGTGGAGAGGGGCTTTGGCCCACGGCATGTTCTGGGGCTGTTTGCTATCAAGGTGGAGGCTCCTGGTTGTGCGGGGAGTTGCTGGAGGGGCTGCTGTCCATGGGGGGGAGGAACACGTCTCTGCGTAGAAGAAGGGACTGAGGAGATGGGAAGGGCTCTGGGGGCTTGTTATTTTGGATCATTTTACTTCTACTCAGCTTACTGAGTCAGTGCTACGAGAACATGCTCCCTTTGAAATTGCGTCATGTGTCGAGGGTCCAGGGCATGGTTTGTTGTGCTCGTCTCATATCCTTACTGATGGGTCTAAACAGTGCTATGAACTCCAGGTTAGGAGAAGCGTTAGTTATCACTCACGTTGCTTTTCCTAATTTTTCCAGACTCTCTCTTTCTCCATAAGTAGCTGAAGCACCGAAATCCCCATCATGGATTTTCAGCATCGTCCTGGAGGTAAAACTGGAAGTGGAGGCGTAGCCTCTGCCTCAGAAAGTAACCGAGACCGCAGGGAGAGGCTCCGGCAGCTGGCTTTGGAAACCATCGACATCAACAAGGTGAGCCTTGGCCTCTGTGTGCGCAGGAAAGAAAAGACATGGGGCTCCTGTCCTGCAGACTTTGTGGGAATAAGTTTAGACCTTTGCCTGAGTGAAATGGCTTGGAGGGCGAGAGATTTAGTGGAAAGTCATGGATTGGAATTAAATAGCTCTGTTTCTGGTAATGTGGAAGTCGAATGAGAAACATTTGTGACAGGGCTGACCTGAGAGGTGCCAGCACTTGCGTATTCAAGTAGCTGTTACTACATTATTTTCAGTCTTCTCGGGACTGGTTTGTATTTTGCCGTTTCTTGCCTGCAGTTGGGTGTGCTGTCACCAGTTAACAAAGCTGTTATCGTTTCTCTCTGTTTTCATAGTCCTAAAGCAGTGTTATGCTGTTAATTTAAATCTACGAACTCAGTTCTTCCATTGCAGCAAAAGTTCGGCAGTATTTTGATTATTCTGTTGTTTTGCCATGTATTTCGCTTGCAACTTTTTAATAATTCTCTTCCTAGGACCCTTATTTTATGAAAAATCACTTGGGCTCTTACGAATGCAAGCTTTGCCTAACGCTGCACAACAATGAGGTGAGTTGAGCAGCTGTCTGTCTTGATCTCGGCAGCAGGTATTTTAGAATAACAGTAGCTTGAAGTGCAAGAACCTGGGCCATGCCCGACGACTGACTGCTGAAGAGATGGGTGGGTAGTGGCTGGTATCTGTTAAGCCTGACAATTATGACAGTTCAGCAGTTGAGAGCAATCTGTGGTTTTTGAGTAAGGATTAAAATATCCTTGTCAACCTGTGATACAGACTCTTCTCTGTGACAAGTATCTGTCAGTTTAGGAACAGTCCTGTCTTCATTTAACTTTCTTCTACCTTGTTTTTTATTTCAGGGAAGTTACTTAGCACATACCCAGGGGAAGAAGCATCAGACCAATTTGTAAGTCATTCTCCACTGTAACTTTATTCTCTGTTACCTAAGCACTTTAAAATGATGCCTGTGTGCATCTGTAAATCTTGAACTCCATTATACAGTAGCACACTGTGCTTGAATGTTCTTTCACTGTGTTTATTTCCTGGTGAACAGCCTGGTACTAGGCAGGAGGTACAGCCTAGATCTGCTCCAAAAAATGGTGCTGACAAGCTCCGTTTCGAGCTCAACTTCAAAGCCAGTTGTGGGATTTCTGAAGGAAGGGGGAGAAAGAGTTTTAAAAGCAAATTGTTTGAGTCTAGTTATAAGGACTTGATTTTGTGAATGCAGGTCGGGAGAAGTTTGTAAGTTTTATTTTAAGACATCCAGTTTGCTTTGGTTTAGATGACTAGTTTGTGGGGTTTTTTCTTTTGTATTTCAAGAAGTAAGTCTTCGCAAATCCATCCGTGGAGATGTGCACCGAGGTCATCTTGGGGGTGGATAAAATAATTGAGATGACAGCCTTTAGTCAGGGGAAGGCACGGATACAATTGGCCTGTAGTGGTGCATGTGAAAGAGTAATAGCAGGTTTTCCTGGCGTGCTTTCTGTGAAGCGCTGAATATTCCATGGTGAGGCATTCGAACTGCTCCTAGTGTATCCTTTAGAAAGAAGTGTGGCTAACCTTTTAATTAAATTTGGCACATTTCAAATTAATTCAGGGCCCGTCGAGCTGCCAAGGAAGCGAAGGAAGCCCCTGCCCAGCCCGCACCAGAAAAAGTCAAAGTGGAAGTGAAGAAATTTGTGAAAATTGGACGACCGGGTTATAAAGGTAAGTCAGGGTAATGTCACAGGAGATACCTAATGCCTTTTGGAGCTTGCCTGAAGTGCAGTGCTGCGGATGTGTATTATTAATTAGTCTTTTTAGCAGATCTGTCCATGAATAAGGTATGGGCTTATCTCCTGATGTCCTTTATTGTTTGAATTACCCATGGAACATCTTTTTATTGCTGACAGTCGATTGAGAACCATTTTAATAGTAGATTGGTGTGTCTCAGTCTTTCAGGTCTTATTAGTAGTCATGCAGGAGATGATGACATTGTTTCAGTCTGTCTTCTCCTTTTATTGTGCTGTAGCATCTTTCACTGATACTGATAAATCACTCATTGCATGTATAGCTCAAGTTTTTTTCTCTGAACTCCCCATTGTTTTGTTTTGGCCTTCAGTACACGACTTGGCTTCTTATCTCCCAGCTTTGTTCGGCAGTGTGCAGTGTCTTTGCCCCACAGCAGCTGAATTTCGGTGGAGATCCTAAGTAGCTTCGGTTAAAGACAATGTGGCGTTTTGTTTGACAAATGGGAGAAAAATCTTGTAACACTTTGTTGTTGGAAGCTTTGTGTGTTTCCTAGGGCAGAAATAATGTCGCTCTAATCCTGCTATGTGATGTACTGAGCTTTCTTGCTTTCTTTACAGTGACCAAACAGAGAGATCCAGAAACAGGCCAGCAGAGCCTTCTCTTCCAGGTAAGGGCACTGTTAAAATTCTTGGTGTTCAGGTTATCCAGGTGCTGCTAAATGAGCAACTCTTTGCAGGATTCATGAAATAAATTTTAAAAAAAGCCCTACCTTGCTAGTCCTCTGCTGCTGATTGTGTCCAGCAAATCCACGATCGATTGTCAAGCTGTTTCCTTTGGTGGCACTAAGTTTTCTGTTTGGAGCTGATCTCTCAATATGCTTCATAGTTGAGGGATTTGTTTTGTACGAAGGAGGAGTGAAAAGGGGATGTTCTCCTTAATGCTGTAATAACTTCCCAACAGATTGATTATCCGGAGATTGCAGAAAGTATCATGCCTCGTCATCGGTTCATGTCAGCCTATGAGCAAAGGATTGAGCCCCCTGATAGACGCTGGCAATACCTTTTGATGGCAGCGGAGCCCTATGAAACCATAGCTTTCAAGGTAAGATTTGGGATTAACTGATTGTTGGGGAAGTTCCCTTCCCGTGTTTTTCAAGACATTAATTCCCAGTGAGCATCATTATAGACTTCTGTTCTAGCCCTCAGGGGGTTAATGGAGTGGAAAGGGGGGTCAAGAAGACATGACTGGAAGTCATTAAACCCTGCTAAGAATTAGTGGAGGAGTCTGGCATGAAAACTAGGCTGTGCGCTGAGCTCTGGGGAGCCGTTGAATTCTCAGTGTCTGGCACAGAAAGGAGCCTTCTGGGCTTTGCTCCTCAGCCTTTGTGCAGATGTTAAGAGGGTTTTTTTTGCCAGCACGCTTGTCCTTGACCGATAGGGAAGTAACTTAATTCTTTCCTGCCCCCGTCTCTATCTAATAACATCCAAGACTAGTGCATCTCACAAAGGCCTGGAATAACTGTGCTTATCTTGCAGGCTCTGGTGCTAAAAAGGGCCATTGAGCTAATCTGGTGGTGCTAATAATAGCTCCTTATTCTTTTTTCTTGCAGGTGCCAAGCAGAGAAATCGACAAAGCAGAAGGAAAGTTTTGGACCCACTGGAACAGGGAAACCAAACAGGTAGCTGTTTGTTTGTTGTGTTGTAGGCAACATCTTTCTTAAGGGTTAAAGAGGGAGCAAGAGGGCAGAGCAGCCTGGGGGGAAAGGCAACGCAGGGAGAGTGCACATCAGTGATATCCCTGCTGGCTTTGATGCTAAAATCTTCATTCCTTCAATGCAACTGTGCAGTGACTCCTCCTGACAGAAAGATCTTTCTGTGTGTGATCTTTGTGAGAATTTAACCTGGGAGGTAGAATCCTCGGTTGCTGTCAGCAGCAGAACGGTGCATAAACGTGCAACACCGTGTCCTCTCTGCGGCTCCTCGCTGTGTGTTTCCTGCACACAGCTGTCTGTGGTGAGCCTGTGGCATGGAGGTACTCGCTGCGTATCGCATGTGAGAGCAGGGGATGCGTGCATAGTGAGAGATACCGACCCTGTCACAGATAGCTTAGCGCTTAGAACAAGTTTCGGAGGAGTTAAAATACTGGACGAGACTGGTGCAAGCCATGACCGCTGCCAGGGCAGTCAGGCAGCCACGATCTGTGGAGGTAACAGGTCAGGAGAGGTCCGAGCTGTGTTCCTGGAGGCAGAGAGCAGCTGTGTTGTGTGATGGCACAGAGTTGTCCTGAGGATTAATTGTTCCCTTCTCTTTTCTCCCCTCCCCTCCCCAGTTCTTCCTTCAATTCCACTTCAAGATGGAGAAGCCCCCAGCTCCCCCAAACCTCCCTCCAGGGCCCCCGACTGTCAAGCGGCCTCCTCCACCTCCACTGATGAACGGCTTGCCCCCACGGCCACCTCTGCCGGACTCCATGCCGCCGCCTCCTCCAGGAGGCATGACCCTGCCTCCTATGCCTCCCTCCGGACCAGTGCCACCACCCCCAGTGCCACCTCAGTTGCCACCAGCACCCGGTGTACCCCCCCCCGCTCCTCTGCCACCCATGATGAGACCACCTCTCCCCACAGAGGGGCCAGGCACTATCCCCCCTCCGCCTCCCTCCAACTGAAGCCCCTCCTGGACTCAGTCCCGCTGGACTCCTCTAGCTCCTATCTTTTTATATGCAGATCACAACTGATTCAGAGAAATATTTCTGTTTTGTATGCCTGTGAATTTGACAAAATCCTGTAGGTTCATTAAAAGGTTTTCAATTTTCCTTTCTCTATGTTTTCCTGTGTCTTGGTTAAAAATGTTGCCGTGTGTTCACTTTCTTTAGCCCTTAGATATGGAAAACATTCCCAGTCTGGTTACATTTTGGAAATTCTCCAAAGAGGAGGCAAAGGATTGGAAATCTCTAGGCACTCGCCTCTTTCTAGTTGAAGTAGCTACATCAATGTCAGCTCAGCTGTATTAGCTTAACGTATTATCCCTTCTTAGGCTGCTTGACGCGTATCCCATAAATTACCAGCCAGTTAATCAGTTGCTATTCAACTGAAGTCCTTTATCAAGCCGTTCATTCTGTGATGGGGAGACTTGTCACAAGCACACGGAAAGGATTCTGTTACTGCATCCCCAGTAATCGCAGCCGTGGGCAGAATGGAGGGCAAGCAGAATTTTCTAAACGCAGTTTTCTCTGTCTTCCTGCTGAATTACAATCAGCAGAGCATCGCTCCCGCTGCATTCCAAAACCTTTCTCCTGCTGATGCCCGAGCACTGTACAGTAGCTCAGGTGCTGCCAGCTAAATCATGGAAACATCTCTGCTGAGGAAATCAGTTTGGACTGCTGCTCCGGGAGTCCTTGAAAAGCACCAGGCAAGATTTCATTGACAATTTCGGAAAGGCAATCATCCTTCCACAGCATGCAGCTGCCTAGCTCCTACCCGCTGCTTGCTAGACTGTTTATGCCAAATGTGGGCTCACAAACAAAGCGCCGGTGCTCTCGTCTGTGGCGGTGGCAGGGATCTCTGGGAATGTTTAGTTAGAAGAAATTGCCAAAGCTGCAGTGATATTATATCTTAGTTTATTATTATAATTCATTAAATGTTGTCTGTACCATTATGAAGCACCTGCTGTCACGTCTGATTTTTATTGTTTCTATCCTCCCACTAGTAGGTTAGTTCTGGCAAGCTTTTAGTCCTCTGTGGTTTTATTTATACTAAATGTTTCCTTCAAACAATCATTTGGTTCCCATTAAAAAGTAGAAGTTCTGAGATTTCTCCTCTCTGTCCTTTCCAGGATTCATTTCACTGAACTGGGGTGTCTCAGCGCGGGACGCCAGGGTGCTCGGTGGGCAAAGGCATCGCTGGAGGCCGGGCTGCCTGACCCGTGCTTGCTCTTGGCCAGTGCCTGGCTCGTTTTGTGGACCGCGGGGGAGGCTGTGCTGGCCGCAGCCCTGCAGCTGCGTGCCCCTTTGATGGAGGAATCAAAGACTTCGCCTCTTCTGCTGCCCTGACATGGGTGCCACCTGGACCTGGGCAAACGCCGGAGCCCTCGCTGGCTTTACCATCGTGCTAGCAGCGCTTCGGTTCAAGCTGAGCTGGCCCGAAGCTTGAACCGGCTTGGGTGGGCTCCCCTTTGCCAGGTGCGAGTCCTTTGTCATAGCTGCTGTAGATGAGAGGTCCGCCTTCACCAGTCCATCGGCGTGGTGCCCTTTGTCTCTCTCTGGTTCAGGTGCGCAGCCTGTTTATGTCGTGCTCTAGCCAGATCCTGAGCTCCAAACTGCAAAGTCTTGGAAACCCAGAGAAGGGTCTGAACGTGTATTGGAACTTTTTTTGCAGATACTTTGCCCCCTGCCCTCCGTTGCCAAAAGAGGAGATACCTTGGGTGGAGGGGAGGTTTCTCTGGGGTGGATTAGGTAGGTGGCATTGGTAATTCCAAGTGTTACAGTGAGTATTGGCATCTCATAGAGGGAAAAGTCCTTACAATATGTGTGTTGTGAGACCTTCTGAGTCAACTCTTAAGTGTTGAAAGTCATCAGGCTGCTCCTGCACCCCTTGAGATTCTCCTTCACAGGCTGAAGCAGTCTCAGGAGATGCGCAAGAGTCCCTGCAGGGCGGCCTCTAAACTGCAGGGAGAGGTACCCGCCGACGGGAGAGGCTTTCCAGCGAGGAGAGGAGAACGCTTTCTGTACATTTACTTAGTTTCTGCCCATTATCTGCCTCTGTCCCCCTCCTCCTAGTCTGGCTAATTCTTCACTCCTGGTGTTTCACTGCTGATGGGAATAGTATGTGCCAGTCCCCATGAAGATCCAAGTCTAGACATCCATCCTCCTTTAGAAAACATCTGAAGTCAAGGACGTGCATCCCTAAGAGTAAGAGAAACAGCTTTAATTTTTTTATGTTTCCAATACTAGATGCAAACCCAAAAATAGAACAAAAAGGTTTCTTTGAAACATCCCTCCCTCCTCTCTAGCATGAGTTTCTCAAGGGAGGTGTGTTGTGCATTGTCCACTCAAGGCCACTGGTTTTTTAAAGGGAGACGCCGTTCCTTCCCTTCCGCCCAAGTGTTCTGAGATGCGTGTGAGCAGCTCGAACGACTGCGTTGGGAGTAGCTGAAGTGGGAACATGAAGGCTGCTCTTAGGGTGCTTTTGCCGTGCCTGGTGCTGTTGCTCCCCTGTGCAGCACTTCCGAGGAAGGGGAACATGGGGGAAAGGATTTCCCCAATTAACCGGCTGGAGCTGAGCCTGCCGGAGGAGCTGGGACTTGAAGCAGAGGAGAGAAAGAGAGAAAATTCAAGTTTACAGGAAAGAGCGAGACCCAGCTCGGCAGAAAGATCAAGGATGACTGCTGCTACTCGCCCCTTTTCTAAGCCTGACCCAGGAGCAAAATGCCTGCAGGGGCTGGCTGAGGATGGGGGCACGGGCTGGTCCAGCTCCAGCCTGCACCCGTGGCCGCTCGGGGGGCTGGAAGGGCCCGTGTGCAGGGTGAAAATGGACCAGGACGGGCTGACCCCGAGCCACCTGGAAGTTGTGGGTGTTCTCACCCACTATGAAAGCAGCTTCATCAAGCTGTTGAGACAACACACCAGCTGGGACGAAAGCTATCTCGAGACCTTCGGGCTCTGCCCAGGCGGGGAGGCGGGTGCTGCTCTCCATCCCCTGAAGCACATCCATGCGCACGTGGTGGAGCCGGGGCAGGACCGCTTCCTCGTGCTGCATCTGGAGGAAGGTTGGTGTGAAATCCCTGCGCCAAGGCCGAGCAGAGTGGGGCAAGCACA
Source organism: Calonectris borealis (assembly GCF_964195595.1). Classification (NCBI taxonomy): domain Eukaryota; kingdom Metazoa; phylum Chordata; class Aves; order Procellariiformes; family Procellariidae; genus Calonectris; species Calonectris borealis. The sequence continues at coordinate 364,810 of NC_134339.1, read as the reverse complement.
GGGCTCGGGGAGGCCGATGGTCTTTGCTTGCCCCAAATCAGAAATTAAAACACAGAATTAAATTTGTGGGGTTGGGTTCCTTTTAAAATTAGTGAAGCGATACAGTAAAATGTCTTTCTGGGTACGTTTTTAAGAAGCTTTAGTAGTGATGATAGCTTGTGTGCAACAGGGTGCCTTGTCCCTGCCTGTGGCTAACGCCCAGGTGCCACAGTCTCGGTGGCATCTCCTCTGCTTTCGAGGAAACAAGGGTTTCTCACTTTCTGCTGTAATGACGCGGGTTAGGACCCCGTCCCAACTCTGTCTGATTGGGAAAAGAGAGGAGAGGGCTGGACGAGCGGACCTGCCTGGTCCTGCTGCGGTGTGAGCTCTGCTGCTCGCAGTCGGCTGCAGCACATGGCGATGTGGCGGAGGAGCTGGGTCCTGGGCTTGCTTGTGCAGCTTCAGCCTTATGCGAAAACCAGCGGCGTGCATCCCCCTGTCTCGTTTCAGTGGGGAGTGCTGTGCTTGAGGGAGGGCACCCTGGCTGAACCTCCGTCTTAATCCTGTGTAGCAGGAGGGCCACAGTGGTTCCTCTTTTCTGGAAATCACTTCCTCCCCTCCCAGATTTTGGATTTTCAGCTGAACTTGCCGGTGCCGGGCAGCTGGGGAAGTGGCTCTTCCCCAGGCAGTGCTGCTGGCTGCGACACAACAGCCACAATGTCCCCGAGCCACCGGAGGAGCTGCCGTGGGAGAAGAGCTTTCCATGGGGATCTGCCCATGAAGATTGGCCAGAGTCGCTCTGGGAGCGAGGCAGCCCACTGCTCGCTGGGGCTACAGGGTTTGCCCTGCTGGCCTCCTCCCTGAAACTGGGGAAGGGGACCTGCCGTGTCCCTCCACCCTGTCGGCTCCCGTCCCAGATGCTCTGGCTGCCCCGTGGGACCGGTGCCGCAAAGCCCCTTCCTCACCCATCCCCCCCCCAGGAGCCCCGCAGCCACCAGAGGGGCGATTCACCCCCTCTGCCTTCTCCTTTGCAGTGAAGTGGGAAGCCCAGGCGAAGCTGTGGTTCAGGCTGGCGTTCCAGGCGGAGGTGGGCCGGTCGCTGGGAGAGCTGCGGGTCGCCTTGCTGCTCTTCTACCTGGGCAGCCGAGAGGGCCTGGGCGCCGGGCGCAGAGAGGAGCTGCAGGCCACGGGCACAGGGCTGGCGCGGGAGCAGGTGGGTGGCCGCGGCCGGGGCGGCCGGTCCTGGGTGCCAGCAGGGAAGGTGAGAAGGGGAGTCTCGGCTCTGCTGCCCAAGCCCTTTGCCGTCCCCTCCCAGCCCCTTTGCCATCCCCTCCAGCACCTTTCCCATCCCCTCCCAGTCCCTTTCCCATCCCCTCCCAGCACCTTTGCGATCCTTCCCGGCACCCTTGCTCTATCGCACCTTCCCGCCGGGACCGAGCCGTGCCTGAAGATGGTGCTGTTATCCTGTCCCCAGCCCCCGGCAAGGGCAGAGGGACGGCCCAGGGTACCCATTCCCTTCTGGGGGTCCTGGCTCTCCCCCGCCCCGGGGCTCTCCGGCCTGGCCGGGGGCAGCAGCCACTGCCGGCGGAAGGGGCTCTGGGGCCGTGCTCGCTCGGGGCCCTCTGCCCACCCGGGGGTCCCGTGGGTTTCCCTGTGACCCACGGCTCCCGGAGCAGCTCTAGGGCTGGGTTGTGAAGCCCCTCTGCCCGCTCTGCTCCCGGTGCTCCCGACCCTCCCATTTCGCTGCTCCCTGGGCCACCGTGGGCTGGGTGACCCGGAGCCAGCAGGGACCATAGCGGGGGCTCATTTGAGAGCCCCCCTCATCGTGATGTTTCATCCACGTCCTCGGGGCTCCTGCGTCTTTTGCCTCCGTGCAGAGCCTCTGCCTCGCCAGGGACACCCGGTACCTGGTCCTGCGAGCCGCCGTAGCATCCGTCACCCGCACCAGCGAGCAGCTCAGCTTCGAGGCTTCCCTGGCGATCAGGCGTCACGGAGAGCGAGGTAGGGGCGCAGGAAGACCACAGTGGTGGGGGACGGTGATGTCTCTGCCCTCTGAGTCCTGGCTGAGGCATTTGGGATCTTCTCAAGCCTGTCTGTAATGAGGGGCTGTGGGGACGGGTGGGAGACCCCAGACCACCATCCTCACCCGCTCCTTTCCCCACCAGGTGCCCCCTTACCCCCCACGGAGAGCCAGCAGCTCCTTTTCGGCTCCGATGACAAGTGCTTCACCAGGATGACCCCCGTGCTGCTCCTGCTGGCCAAGTCACAGCAGGAGGAGGAGGCGGCTTTGGCCCCTTCTTCCTACCTCTCTGCCGACGGGGTCGTGGACGTGGCTCCGTACCCACAGCTCAGGTCCGTGGCCCTTGCTGCAACCATGAAAAAACACAGGGGCTGGGAGCTGGGGGAAGAAAGGAGCCGCCCCAGCCCTTTGGCTGTGGGACTGCGGTGGGAGGATGGGGGGCAGACCCCCTGGTGGGACCCCTGGGGTACAAGGGGTCCCCATGACCCTCCCTGTGTTCTCCTCACAGCCCACCCCAGGCCAGGACCGAGGAGCTGCCATCCCCCACTGCCCAGAGCCAAGCCAATACTTCATCCCAGGCGCCTGGCAGCAGCAACCAGTTCCTGGGCATCCTGACCCGGTTCATCCGCCAGGTCCTGAGCCCCTCCAGCGAGCTGCCCACCCAGCCCAGCTCCCACCACTGGCTGGACTTCCAGGTGATGGAGACCCTCCCTCACCAGCTGCTCAACCTGTCGGAGGAGGCGGCGCTGGAGCGACTGGTGCAGTCAGACGAGCCGTCGGTGCTGCTCTTCCCCCAGGACAGCGGAGCCGTGCTGGAACAGCACTTGGGGGGCTGGCAGCCGGAGGGGACCGTGCTGCAGCTGCTGATGGGCAAGCTGCAGGCGGTGATCCAGGAGCTGAAGGACATCCCGGCTTTCCAAGCCAACACGGGGCTTTTCCAGCATCTCCTGAGCTTCTGCTACTACCCGCTGGGGCCAGGCGAGGGTCAAGCGGGCAAGCGGCTGCCCCGCTCTGGGAAGGTGCACGCGCTGCTGCTGCTGAAGGCGTTGCAGACGGTGCGGGCACGTTGGCAGGAGCGGAGGAAGGTGCTGCGGCAGAACCGCAGCACGCAGCACCAGGCTCATTGCCGCCTGCAGGAGCTGACCATCGACCTGCACGACCGCAAGTTCATCGTCATGCCCACCGTCTACGCGGCCAACAACTGTGAGGGTCCCTGCAAGCTGCCTCTCTCCACCCGTGTCCCCAGCTACTACTCGCACACGGTGCTGCTGCTGGGCATGCAGGAGAGGGGCTCGCCGCTCCAGCGGGCTCCTTGCTGCGTGCCCGTCCGCTACTCGGACCAGCTCATCATCAGCCTCTCCACGGAGGGGCTGGAGGTCCGCAAGTTCCCCAACATGGTGGCAGAGGAGTGTGGCTGTCGGTAGAGGCTCCCGCCCGCCTCTCCGCTCGCCCTCGTCCCGCTCCCCCCCCAGGTTTGCCCTTGCAGCTCTGCAGCTGGTGCTTCTCTCCGAGACGGGAGCTTGTCACGTGTCCTTTCCCCACGGTTTGGTTCATTGGCGTCGCTCTGGTTCTGGGTTTGTCTGTAGCTGTGCTGGTCCCTGGAGGCTGCTCTGCAGCCTGGTGTTTCCCCACGCCTGCTCCCGATGATGCCCGAGGTGCCCATGGGGCCATGCTGCAGCATGGCTCTGTCCCCGAGGCAGGGTTTGGGCTGGATACGGGCGCTGTGGAGCCACCGTGAGAGGGCAAGACTTGGCGGATCTGGCCAGGACCACGCTGATTTAACCCTTGCCTTTGTTCCTGTAGTGGCTGTTGTTGCTTCCTCCAAGCCTGCCCCCACCACTCGCAGCATCCTCTGGCCATTTCCCAGCCCACGGCCGGTCACTAAGCCCCCGTTGGCCACATGGCTCCACCTGCGAAAGCAGAAGAAGACGCAAAATCCCCCTGCAGGGATCAGCCTTTACCCAGGGACCCATCCCTGCGTGAGCCAGGGGCCATGGAGAGCCGCTGGCAGTGGCTTGGGGCTTCCTGCCGGGTCATCACCCCCCTTCCTGCTGCATCACCCCTCGCTGACCCCACTCCTGGGACACTGCCAGAGCCGGGGGGCGAGGGGAGGGAGGGCTGAGAGAGGGGAGTGATCCTGTTACACCTCCTGGGCTGCTCACACCATTAATAGGAGCGGGCGCAAACTGCTGCCAAAGCACCTGCTCCGTGTCCCCGACAGCATCGGCACAGAGAGCCCGGCCGCCCCCAGATCATCTTCCCAGCTAAGCCCGGCCCCCAGTGACACCTGCCGGGGCTGCCGCAGGGTCTGACCCCCTGGAAAACAGCTCCTGGGCTCGTCCCAGCTGCAGACCCCCCCGTGCTGGGACCAGCCCTTGGGCTTTGCAGTGTCCCCATGGGGCTGGCGGGGGCATGGCCAGAGGCTGGCACACACCGGCCCCAGCCCCCAGCCCGCGTTGGGACCTGGGTTAGCCATGAACCCCTGTGCACCGGGGATGGGGAGGCACAGAGAACACACAAACATAGCCACGAACAACATCTTTTTTTGGTTGTTTTTTTTTTTTTTTTAACCATTCAATTTAATACCTTATTAAAAATGAAAATAGTTTATTTTAATCTCTATTGATTTAGCAAATACTTAAACCTGCCATGGGTTGGGGCTGTGAACATCTCCTGAAGTTGCCACAGTGCTGTGTGATATTGCACTTGTGTTTCATTCCTAAAAGCGACTCTGTGAAGGCAAGGCCCGAAGGGACCCCCCGGTGATGGGCTCTCCAGCCCTGTTTTGTTACCGGAAAGCTTCATGCCACCCTGCAGCGATGGCAGCGGGGCCTGGCGAGGTCGGGGTGGTCATTCCCCTGACGTCCCTCTGAGGACAGCAGCAGCCTGGCTTCGTTAACCCAGAACACATTTCTCTCTTGATTTGCTTTAAATAAAACCATTAACTGAATTCAAGAGCTACACAGTCTGGAGACAAACTCTGTTCACAGGGATCCCTGTGGCCACTGTGCCGCCCCCATGCCTCGGGGACCACGAGTGAAAATGAACTGCAAGAGAGATTTTGGGTGGGGATGGAGAAACAGCGCGAAGCCCAGATGAAGAGAAGCTCCTTCCCCTGGTCCTTTCGGGTTGCCTTTGTGCATCTAATCCAGGGGGGCCCAAAGTCCCCAGGGGGGGGGTCGTGCCAGGCTCCCGGGCTACTCTGCTGCTGCTCGGAGATCCTGGAGTGCTGCCCACGCTGCCAGCCCGGGGTTGTCTCTGGAGAGCAGGCAGGGAGCGGCAGGGTGCCCTCGCTGGGGGTGGTGGCAGGGTTGGACCCCCCTGGATTCAGCATCATCGAGCCCCTCTGTCGCCCCAGCCTCAGTCGCGCCTCTTGCCCTCCCTGGGCCTGGCAGTGCCATCCTTCCCCGGGGCGGCCGCTGGCTCCCAGGGCTTCCTGCCCTTCTGCTGCCGCCAGTTCCGCTTCAGGTTCTCCCGGCCGCCGTCGACCCTGCCAGGACGGCCCTTCCACCCCTCCTTCCTGGGCTCGTCCCGCTCCTGCCGGCTCTCCTTCCCCTCCCGGCCCCGCTTCTTCTGGGGCTGCTGCTCTGGCTCCCGGGGGGCCCTGGGGGCTCTGCTGGGCTTGTCCCCTGGCGCCCTGTCCTTGGCTCGCGCTTCCCTCCGGCTGCTCCGCTCTGCCTGGGCGGCACGGCCCTCCCGGGCCTTCTCCTCCTTCTTCTCCGGCTTCTTCTCCCGGCTCTTCTTCACCTCTGCTGCAGCTGGAGACACCTCGGGGACATCCGTGGGCTCTTCGTCCTCGTCCTCCAGTGCTGAGCGGCCAAACCACTTCTTGAAGATCCAGGGCTCTGCCTGGGGAGGGAACGGAGTGGACCAGGCACTGGTGATGCAGCCCAAGGGACTGGGACCCCTCTCCATCCCTCCCCCAGGGACAAGATGCTCCCCCTGCTGCAGGAGGTGTCCCAAGGATGCTGTCCCCCATCCCAGACCCATACCAGGTTGCTGTCAGCGTCGCCATCATCATCGCTGTCGTCATCACCATCGTCATCACCATCATTGTCCTCGAACATGCTGCTCTCGGGCTGGGCAGGCTGGGCAGTCACCACTTCTTGGACCTCCTCCTCCTTGGCACTGACCACCTCTGGGAGGGGAGAGGGACAGGCCACTGTCAGCAGGGGACAAGACTGTTGGGGTGTGATGTCCCAGACATGGGGTCCCAGGGCCACCCCACCCTGGGACATGGCCCCATCTTGGGCTGGATCCGGGGTATTGGGGCAGCCCGGAGCATCCGAACCCACCGTGAAGGGGAGGTGGTGGAGGGTCCTGGCTGCCGTGGCTGACTCCCTCCCTGGAGCACGGTGCTGGAAGAGAGGAGGGGAGAGGAGGCAGGAGGAGGCAGGAGGTGGCAGCAGGGTCTGCCCACTCCGTCCCCCTCCGTCCGGCTCCTGGCTCACCTTGCAGCACCTGGAAGGTGACGCTGAGCAGGGCGACGACGGAGGCCACCAGGATGCACTTGTTAAGAGTGAGCCCTTCCCAGAGGAGCGGCTCCTCCGCGGGGTCCAGGCTGGGAGGCTCCACCTTCCTCTGCACGGGGAGGCTCTTGGGGACTGGGGACCCCCAAGGAAAACAGTGTTACTGGGGGAGCTGGGAAGTGGCAAGGGGGATGGGAAGTGGTAGGGGAATGGGCAGGGGCAGGGGCAGGAGCTGCCTGCCCTGCCACTGCCAGCAGACAAAGGTGTTTGCACTGCAGGGGTGGGGAAAAGAGTGTCGTGGGGGCTGAGTCCGAGGTGTTTGGGCCATGATGGCGTTACAGCATCCTGGGGCTCAAGTGGGGAAAACCTCTGCCCCAGCTCCGCTGCTCCCCCTGCAGAGTGGAGAGGAAGAGGAGGAGGAGGAGCGGGATTTGGCAGGTGGATGAGAAGCCTCATGTCCATGTTGCTGAGCTCCCAGGGAACAGGGGAGAGCAGAGCTTATCCCGTCATTGCTCCGTGGCCAGACGGTGCCTCCCGGGCTGGCCTTTGTGGCCACCTGGGGCTGGGCTGGCCATTTTGGGGCAGAGAAGGGCTTTCCTGCACACCTACCTGGAGGCCCAGCAGCGCTGCCTTTGGCTCCCACCTTCTCCAATCGCTTCTTCTCCGCTGCTTTCTTGTCCACGCCGAGCAGCGCTGGCTCTGGCATGCTCAGCTCAGGCTCGTCTGGATCCCGCTCAGAGACGCCAAGCTGGGTCCTTGCCTCCTCTAGCCCCTGCGGGGAGGGGCGTGAGTGTGGCCAGGGGTGTAAAAGCATCGCACAGCCCCACAGGGAAAACAAGCAGCGTGGGGGGTCATGGCTGCACGTGTGTGCCTCCTCCCAGAACAAGGGGTGCTCAGCGCAGCCCCGGAGGGAGCTGGTCCCTGCGCTCTGCAGCCCGTGCTCACACTGCCCTTGTCCCCCGGGGCTGAGCCGATGCTGCCGGCCCCAAGCGGCACTAACCAGGCTCGTCACTGGCTCCTCGAGCACCTAACCCTGGTGTGTGTATTTGCATCGGCAGCCCTAAAAACACGTTGGGGTGGGTTTTTTTGTCTGCTAAGATGGATTTAGCCACTAGCTGGCTCCCTGCTGCAGAGCAAGCGCCGGGGTGTGGCCCCAGCACACACGGGTGGGCTGGTGGCTGCTGACCCCAGGGCTGCGCTTGAGCAAGCCCACCCCAGAGTAGCCCTCAGGGCTGGATTCGCCCCCAGCCCGGATGAGCACAGCTGCACAGATCCACCGAGGGCGGCGGGTCGGGTACAGGGCATGCTCGCCAGCGGGGTCAGCACGCTGGGAGGAGAGGGAGAGCACGACATGTCGGGGTCTGGGCTCGGTGCTGCCGGGCACGGGGGGTTTGGTGACCGGGCTGGCCGCTGGCCTGTGTCAGTGGCACCGGATCGGTGCCACGAGGGAGAGCTGCCCACTGGCACGGATCAGTGACAGCAACAGCTGAAGCACGTGGCCTTGGGCTCCCCCGGGATGGACGCGGTGCAACGCCCCGCAGAGCCCTCCTGGGCTGAATGCCGCCACGGGACAGCACCCTGCTCAGCCCCCTGCCCCGGCGCAGGGAGGCCCCCGGCAGCCCCCTGGCCCTGAGGTGCCGCACACTTACATGGGCTGTACCACTTTCCCCGTCGCTGCTCACTGGCGCGTCGGCATCTGTTAAAGGCAAGCACAGTGCAGTCCGTTAGGCAGCGAATTCAGAGAGGTGGGAATCACCGGGGGCCAGGGGTGTGTGGTCCTCCCACTGCCACCCACTGGCTCGTAGAGTGGGGACATTATGGCCACGGTTCCCCCATTAGCGCAAGCCAGGTCACCCATGGAGAGAGGTTTCAGAAGCCCCTGGCTATCACGGTAGCAGCTGGAAAGGTCGGGGTGTAAGAGCATCACCATGCATGACTGGAGCTGCTGAGCCCCAAAATGGCTTGGATATCCCCGGGGATATCCGGCTTGGATATCCCCGGGGAGCTGCAGCTGAGGGGGACGGTGAAGGGGGTGAACAGCCCAGGGTGCGCACAGACACCCTGAAAACACGTGGCTGGAGGCTGGAGGCAGCTCAGACTGTAGCCTAGACAGCAGGACAAGCTCCAGCTACCATGGAGCTACAAGACCTCAAAGACGACTGCAAGCCACCCAAGAGGACTGTGAAGCTCAGGGGTGACTCTTGAGGCTCTTCCCAGATGTGAAGTGGGAGAGAAAACCAGAGGGTCCCCAGGCCTCTGCAGTGGTTTGATGCAACGAAGGGCTGGGGAGCGTGCTGGGTTCCTTGGGCTCCCCGGGGGGTTTCTCTGCCCCTGGGCCTGGGGTAAGCTACGGGGGTGAGGATGCACTGACACGGTCCCGACGCCAAGTGGCTTCAGCCCTCTTGGCACCTCCAAGCGCAGCCCTCGCTCTGCAGGGATCTGGATGCCACGTCCTTGCAAGCCCTCACCAGAAGAAGGAATTTCTGCCTCCTTTGAGCTGGATTTAGTTCATTTTCCCCCGGTGGAAGAATGAACGCTGAGAAAAAATACCAGTTCTCAGGATGAAATCTAAGACATGATATTGGAAACAAAACAAAGAAATACAAGGAAACCTTTTGGCTGGGGAACCACGGCCTGAAAGGTCTTGGCTTTCAACAGGAAATCAAAAAAAGTCTTTGGTTTTGTTTTAGTGGTGGCGAGTCTGGTCCTTTCTCTGTTGGGAAGTGAAGGAGCTGCCCCAGGACTCGCACGTTGGCTGGGGGGTTCCCAGCTTCAAGGAAAGCACAAAGATGGAGAATTTTTCTTTAAAGAGTTTTTCCCCCAAGTGCTTGTCGTGTTTTTGAGCTACACAGTCATTCACACTTTTTTTGAGCAAAGATGAGTGCAAGGAAGACGGAGGAGGGCACAAGCCTCCATTCCTCTTGGCTGTGGCCGTGGCTGATGTCCGTGTGGGGTCGGCACCGTGCAGGTGCCCTCAATGTCCGAGGTCGCCCCGTGATTTCACTGCGCCGCAAAGAGCCATCTCTGCCGGGCTGAGCCCTTTCCTGTGGGACCTCAAGCACCACGGCAGTGGCACCGGCATGGCCACGTCTGGCACCTCCTGGCTGCCGGCTCGCAGTGAGGACAAGGTACCTTTTCTCCCGTCCTTCCTTGGCCGCCTCTGAGCGCTCTCCGCCAGCCCGGGCAGCTCGTCGGTGGCCTCAGGGCATCCCAAGTTTTTCTCCAACACCTCATGGGGACCTGCTGCCATGTCACTTCAAGGGACTCTCACTAAACCGAGAGGGATAAAACAAACGCCGGGTGGTCAGCAGGCAGTAGTGCTCTGCAGCACACGGCTGTCCTGCCACGTCCTCACTGTGGTCCCCAGTCACCGGCTGAGCTCAGCTCCCCATCACAGGGTGCTGGGCTGTTCCCACGCCTCCTTCCCTTGGGCTTCACCCAGACGGAGGAGCCCAAACTGCCTCCAGCCCCCGGGCACGTTTCCAGGCTTTGCTGCAATGGCTGCAAGGCTCCGCGACAGCCGCGCCGTAGCTGGGCAGGCAGCCACCCTCCCCCCCCCGGCGCCGACAGGCATTAACTCGGTCCCATGAGCTGAGCAGCTCCGTGTCCGTGTCTGTTTTCCCCCAGATGGGAGATGGGGTCCGTGCCAGAGGGAGGCACTTTGGGGCTCTACAGCCCACACAGGATCCTCATCCCCAGCCAGGACGGGTTGTGTCACCCGCAGGACCAGGTTTACAGGGCTGGTTCCTATCGGACCAAGGATATGGTCCTTCCTATGTACCAAGCACACGGCCACTGCCCAGGCCAAGCACGGCAGAGATGGCCACTGATGCCAGGGATGGCCATTGATGCCAGGGACAGCTTGCCCATGGCAGGCTGGACACCCACAGCCCCAGAGTCCGGCTCCAGCCCCCGGCTCATGCTGACTCCTGCGCAGCAGACCTCCCGTACGACTGCTCGACCCGTCCATCCCCTCCCCGGTGCTGCCTGTGCTCCTGCTCCTTTGGATGCACACTCCACACACAGATCTTCTCTTAAATGCACAAAACTACAGACACTGAATGCATAACCGGTTCCACTCTGCTGTAGCTGGGACTTCTCCTGCATGAGCTCCCGAGGTTGCCTCTACCGCTGACTCACATCAAAGAAACTTCCAAAAATAGTCCCCTCGCCTGCCCTGCTCTCGCTGTGTGCACTCGCATGGCAGCACCAGGACGGGCCCCATGGCCCCGGATCTGCCGCTGGCTGGCAGCAGGCCGAGCGCTGCCTCGTGGGCCGTGCCCGGGGGCTACCCCGTGTCCAGCTGAAAGGGTTAAAAGCCACAGAAAGTCATACCTGGGGCTCGACCACCGCCGCCTTGCCTCCAGCCCCCCGGCTGGCTCTGGCTCTCCGGGGTAATATACAGCAACAGCTGCCGAACCGTGCCGGAGCAAAATAGCACCCAATCACCGGGAGCCGGAGCACCCGCGCTTCAGCCCCAGAAAAGGCAGTTTAGCCCCAGGCATCGAAAGCAGGGGCTGCCGCTAGCAAGGCGAGCGCACGGGGATGTGGCTCTCAAGGGCACCTGGGACGCGACTTGTCCCTCTGTGAGCGCCCCCAGAGAGCACGAAGAGGGGAGAAGGGGCTGTTTGCTCCCCAAGCCAGGGTCTCTGAGCCACCACTCAGGTGCCAGGGATGCACAGAGGCAGATCAGAAACCTGCCAGGCACAGTTAAGAATGTGGTGCAGGAGAGAGGAGGAGCAATCCCCTGGGACCAGCAGTGCTTTGACAACCCCGGTGAGAACCGCTTTTTCCTAGTGTTTAGAGCAGGTCCTTTGCCCTCCGACCCCTCCGATTTCCCCGCGGTACCTGTTCCTGCAGTCAGGTCCCCAGGAGCCCTGCTGCAGCCACAGGCATCTCTTGGGGAGGCGGGCAGGGACGTGGTCCTCACCGCAGCTTCCCGCTCACAGGAGGTAGAGAGAAGATGAAGCATCTCTCATTTGGGGAGCTGAAAATGACCATCGGGCTCTGACCCTGCCTGTGCAATGTTACCCACAGCCCCCAGCTCAGCACGGGCAGGTACAGCCTCGGGCAGAAGCACTTGTCCCAGGGGACATGGTGCTGCCGTGGCTGGTACCAGCCCGGCATGTCTTGGAGGCATCCTGCTTTGAGGACATCTCACTTATGGAGAGCCACTTCTGAAAGACTTCAGGTTTAAAAAAAAAACACCCCCGAAACTGTGATGTTTCATGTCTGCAGTATTGACATTTTTCTTTAGCAGAGGTGTGAAAGGTCTTTGATTGCAAGATCTAAAGGAAGAATAAACTGGGCACTGGCATCCCGGAGGGGACTTAGCCTTTTTCCAGGGCTCCGGACACCCGGTGAGACTGGGTCATGGTCCTGCTTTAGGACCATGCAGCAAATGAACTCAAGAGCAGTTGTCTGCTTTCCAGGGCAGGGATTTCCCCTCTTTGGCAGAGACAGGACCGAGCACGCCGCGAACCCTGCTGCAGTATAAATAACACGCTACAGAAGCTGAATGCAGATGGAAGAAGGGATGGAGCTGTAAACACAGCCCCCCACGCCGTGCCAGGGCTGCGGGCGCACATGCCAAGGGTAGTTTTCTCAGTTTTATTCCCGCTCCAGTAAGGTCAGGTTTGTTAACTGGCAAGGCATGTTTGCTTTAAGTGACATAACGAAAGCAGAAAATCATAAACAGGCCAAATAAAAAATCCCTTCTTCCAGTTAATTGTGTTTCCCATGGTGCTTGCAGGTTTGTAAGCTTGCTCCTGCCTCCTGTGGGCAAGCTGGTCCTCCCAGGAAGGAACCCAGGGGTTGAATAGGCAACATGTGCACGCACAGAGCCCAGGCAAAACGTCCTCCCACTTTGTCCCGGCGCGGGGCCACGGGACAGAGAGCTCTCCCCACCCTTTCCAGGACCTTTCAACACTCAGTTCCTGCAGCGGGGAGGGACCAGGAGTGTTTTTGCCTCCACATGTTTAGCTCTGAGCAGTTCCTCGCCAAGCTGCAAAGCCTTCATCTCCATCAGACAATTTATCCCAGGCAGATGGAAGAAAGAGATTCCCAGAGGCAAATTCCTTCCTAATCCCTTGAACCCCCCAAATTCCAGCTTCTCCATTGCCCTGAGACTGATAAAAGTGTCTCTGGGATGGGGTTAGCTCAGAAAGGGGGGAAACATGATCCGGCTGTGAGACCAGGCGGAGGGAAAGCTGCTGCTGGAAGATCTCAGGAGGGCAATTGAGCAGCGTGATGGATGGGGGCCCGGCTGCACAAGGGCTGGGCTCCGTGTCCAGGCTAAATATTGACTTTCTGGCTTTGGCTTGATAACACAAATCTATCTTCTCTGACTTCCCAGGCTGTCAGCTTGCCTCGGATTCACACGGATGCGTCTCTGTCCGTAGCGCGCTGGCCGCCCCCGAGGCTCTGCTGTGGCTTTGTGGTTTGTGGTCCAGACAGACCGAGTTGTGCTGCAGCATCCCCTCGCTTCTATGGCAACACTCATTTATCCTCCCACCAGGACATAATCTTCTTTCTCCCCGTCTTTAATAACTCGCAGTTAAAAGGCAATCATAAAGACATAAAATTAGTCACTGATTATTTTCGACACAGGTTAGTTCTGGGGATGAATTTTCCTTTTCTCCATGCAATTCCCCCTCTCCCCAGAGCCCCTGCTGCTACTGCAGCCCCAGCCCGACTCTGGCTCCTCCTGCCACAGGTACAACGGGAGGTGGATGCTTCAGTCAGCTGTGCCGGTGGGTCTCCTGCTGCCCCAGCTCTCAGTCCAAACCCACCGTCTCACCGGGCTGGCTGCAGGTCTTTCCCCCAGATTTCATCTCTGGCTCCACCAGACCCACCCGACTGGGAATCAAAAACATCCTTCCAGCCCTTGAAGCATTTATTCTTCAACTCCTCATGTAGGCAGGGCTGGCTCTTGACCTGCTTTTAAAGACAGGAATTTGGATGTTGTCTGTTAAGGCCAGGTCCCCTGGGCAAAGGACAGGTTTGTAGGTCGGTTCCTGCTCCAGCAAGAGCCCCGTCACCTCCATGCCAGCATCGTCCTGTTGTGCAGCTGTGGGTGGCAGTGGGTGCCGGCTGATCCGGGGCTACACAGCTGAGTGCCACCCCTGCTGAGCCGCAACGCACTGCCTGGCAGCTCCGGCACCAAATAAATACCTGCTGGAGATGCACGTGGTGCCCAGGCCAGGCGTTGCATGGGCTTGTTGTAGGTGCTTCGTGTCTTGGAGCCCTCCACCCTTCTCTTAGATGTGGTTGGAGGTTGCCACTGGGCTGAGATGCGATTGGAGGGGAAGTGGGGCTGGTGGCTGGAAGAGAGGATCACAGAAGCATGATTTCTTGGGGAAATCAGGTGAAAGAGCATCCTGATTCCTTGCACGATCAAAAACCTAAAGGCACAGGTGTCCCCATAGCAACCTGGCCACGTCCCAGCGCTGACAACAATATTCTGCTGACCTAAAATTCCTCTTTCAGTTGGATCCAGCATACGTGAGCTCCTCCCATCCTCAATGGTTGTGCAATGTCTGTGTGCTGAAACACAGCTGCTGCCTCCTTACCCCGAGGTAGCAACACATCAGCGTCAGCCAGGGAGATTATTCCTCCGCGTGACTGCAAGAACCACAGACCTTTACGAGCGCTGGTGTTATTAAGAAGCGCTCGGGAAGTTACAGGAAGCGAAGAGATGTCTTTTCTCTGCCAGCTGTGCTTCTCCTGTCAAATCACGATCTATCATCACAGGAGATTTTAGATACGTTGAGCTGAGCAATGTCTTTGTGGAGGTGCAGCTAATTGAAAGCCCGGAGCATTCTGGAAGCTGGATGTTCCTGTGGCTTCATGCCACCAGGCATTGCAGTGGGATTGGGTAGCACTGCCTGTGTTGGAGGGAGCCAGCAAGAGAGCCGGAGCATCCTCTGCGCAAGCTGATACCTACAGCTGATACCTGGAAGGGCTCCGCTGCCCCGGTGCAATGCCCTGGCTGGCTGCTTGCAGGTCACAGCCCTGCTCTGTTCAGCTAATGGAAAGCATCCGATAGCAGAGAACTGCTGCAAGAACTCAGACCTGGGCCCTTCCCCATAGCTTCAGTGATTTGGTTAGCCAGGAAAACATAGCTGAGGGTACCTTCTGCCTCCTCTCCTGGAGCGAGGGTTTGACATGGTGTGGAACTGGCGAGGGAGAAGATGGGAGCTCTGTGGGACAGGTACTCAGGCCAGCTCCTGGTTTAAGAAATCACAGCTTGCAGCATCTTTGAGGACCTTCCTCTTGCCCTGAGCTTTTAGCTGTGGGTGAGCCTGGTGGGACAGAAAGCCAGAAACGCTATGGGTCTTTGTTTAAAGGCAAGAGGACATCCTGCCTATGGACCAGGCTGGGAGGACACACCACCACGGTGTCTTCAGGAGCACAGCATGATGCTATAGACCAAGCTCCAGCTTAACCACCTGTGGGCACATTTGTCCAGTCAAAGACGGCAAAGGTGATCACATCCATCAGAGAAACTCTCCCATGTCACCTCTGGCTTTCCAGCCCTGAGCTAGAGCCGGTCAGCTGTCCATCCAGGGACAGAGCAGCAGCCGTGCCGGACACACAGACCCACATGCAGCAGTGTCCCGATCGCGTTCAGCGTCTGGGTTGTCTCACAATCTTTCCCAGTGGTGATGGAGGAATCGTGCTGGGGACAGGCCTCAGCTTGGCAGAGCTGAGAAGGACAAGAAGCAGCGACGGTCCTGCCCTCAGGTCCTCGGACTGGGCCACTCAGCACTGTGACAAGTGATCAGGCTGGCAGGGGCAGAAAACACCATGTCGAACGTCTGTAACCAGTCGAGAGCTGTGCAGATGTGCTCTTAAATGAAATGAGCTTGTTAGGTCTCTGCGAAGAGCAGAAGACGCAACAGAGAGGGTGGAGGAAGCCCCTTCTGCCCCACGCCTCCTCCCGCACCGTGACGTCCGTGGTAAGCAGGGACGAGCATGGCGCAGGGATGCGCTGTGGACAGCGATCCCGCCCGCGGGGGTCCCGGCCCCACCGCTCTCGGCGCAGCAGCTGGGGTCACACACAGGTGAGCAACACCCGTAACCCACTGTGCCGCCAGCAGCCGGTACAAAACACTGCGGTGCTGCAGGAGAGCCTTTCACCGGGCTCACCCCATCACCTTGCTAAAAGCCGTTGGAAGCATTGATCCCTCAGTGCACTATATGATCTATAGGTATTCACAGCAGCTCTACATTAAAGTCAATCTGATCACACTTTAATCCACGTGTGACCTAAATACTCCAACTTACAAATCTCAGAGGTTTTCACTCCCTTTGCCTGGCAGAAGGAGCAGCATTCAGGTCAGTGGGAACAGAAGATGCTGGATCCCATTAAATGCTACTTTTAGTCTCAGCTGCTTTCAGTAATTGTTCCATGATCCATTTTCTCACAGCCCAGCACCGCTTAGGGCTAATCATTATTCTCTTTGAAGATTTACAGCTGTTCGTACCTCTGAGGAGAACACAAGTACGCGACTGTGTTTGAACATGACATTTCAAACGAACTGTCCTTGGAAGTGCCATTTGGGAATGGGGAAAGCGGCTGCGATGTTTGTCCCTTGAAGGGCCACTGCTGGGGATTGTTGCTCTATCAGACCGAAACAGCCATGTCAGGGGAAACTGAGGCAGAAGGAGACTAAGGAAAAAGTGAAGCTTTGAGTAAGGAGTGCTGGAACAGCCTGGGAATAATATCCCAATGATCATAAATCTTCCCCATTTTGACTTTCCTGCGGAAGGGCAGCGGCTGGTTTGTTAGTGCCTTTATCCGGTGAGGTTTGGTCCCCCGGCGCTGGCACCGTGGGCTCTGCAGATGCCGCTCCGTTCCTCCCTTTCCAAATCCCACCCAACGATGGAGCCGCTTCCCTCTGCTCCAAGCAGGCACCCTGCAAACAGCACAGGGCATCGGGAGCAAGACGATTCTGCTGCCGGAGCTGCCCCGTGCGAGGGGCTGCTCCTGCGTTCCTCGCAGCAGCCGCCTTCTTTGGGACGATGTCACCCCACCGGAGAGCAGGTCCTGCCAGTTTTAGCGCCTTTCCCAAGGCTCCAGGTTGTCCTGACACCATTAATAACACTGCGAAGCCCCAGCGGGATTGAGCAGCCATTTCAAAAGCGATCGGCTCGTGTCTAGAGAAATGCCTTTTCGTCCCTCTGCCATCGCTGGGGGGATGCTCACAGCCCTTGGCAGCCGGAGGCTCAGCCCCAGCACCCTCGCACCGGCTGTGCGATATGGCGGGGAGAGGAGATGCCTCAGGCAGGCTTCAGGTCTTTAGGGTTAGGAGGGTCATAAAAGTACAAAGTCCACCACAAAGTACAGCAGAAAGTACTGCAGCGACAGCAAAAATAGCGGGAACTTCCTAACACCCTCCCCACCCTGACCCTCGGCTGGGGTTTCCCAGTTTTCCTGGGGTTTCCCAGTGCCTCCCCCCCCAGTTCCGCATTTCTCTCTCTGTTATCAGACAAGAAATTCCCAAGTTAAAATTCAGCAGACTTCAGAAACCAAGGGCAAAAGTTTCATACGTGCCAGGCTTGTCTGTTCTCTCCTCCCTGCCTCACTTTTTTTTGTGATAGTAAAGAAAAGCTGGAGAGGTTTGGGTTCTGCTTTCTTAGTAAAAATCCTGCCTTTGACAAGACCAGGACTGCTTGCTCTGGTGCTGCTTGGTCCTGGAAGGCACTTGCTGGGGTCCTCGCAGATGTGTTTTGTCATCTCTCCGAGATTTGGAAACGCTGATGATGACTTTCCTTCTTCAAAATTTTAGCTGGTCTCCAAACTACTCTGTTAATTATAAGCAGCGCAGAAAAGGCTGGGACCTGGGGACAAGGTTTTTGAGTGAAGTTCCCTTCTGCTCTAGCTTTCCCTCTTCCTACTTGCATAAAGTGATGCCAAATGAAATATATTATCTAATAGTAACAAGCAAGAACCAAACCATTTAGGCCTCAAAATAGCAGCAAACTCCCTTTCCCAAAACCACATTCTTAATTATTCTCCTTTCCACCCACCATACTTAACGTCAGCCTGCAGATCAGGTTTTGTCCAGTGCAGGCAATTCCACTGCAACAAGGAAAATAAATAATTGTTTGCATGTGCCCTGCTTGCAGGTCTGTAGGAACTGTAGAGCTCTCGGCTCCCATCCCCCTGGGCTAAATTAGAAGACATCAAAGCTCATGATCTTTCATGTTTTCTAGTCCTTTCCCAAAATGTCCCTGCTGGTCATAGAATCATAGAATCATTAAGGTTGGAAAAGACCATCAAGTCCAACTGTCAACCCAACACCACCATGCCCACTAAACCATGTCCCTAAGCGCCTCATCTACACGTCTTTTAAATACTTCCAGGGATGGTGACTCCACCACTTCCCTCGGCAGCCTGTTCCAAGGATTGACCACTCTTTCGGTAAAGAAATTTTTCCTAATGTCCAATCTAAACCTCCCTTGGCGCAACTTGAGGCCATTTCCTCTCGTCCTATCGCTGTTACTTGGGAGAACAGACCGATCCCCACCTCACTACAACCCCCTTTCAGGTAGTTGTAGAGCGCGATGAGGTCTCCCCTGAGCCTCCTCTTCTCCAGACTAAACAGACCCAGTTCCCTCAGCCGCTCCTCGTAAGACTTATTTTCCAAACCCTTCACCAGCTTTGTTGCCCTTCTCTGGACACACTCCAGCACCTCAATGTCCTTGTAGTGAGGGGCCCAAAACTGGTCATTTGTTCCTAAACTATGTCCTGCTCAAACAGCACACAAGATTTGTATTTAAATTAAGGCTTGAGACTCCCCACAGCCGTGACCAAACTACAAGAAACCCGTGGCTGGCTGAAGCAAAGGACAGGCAGACGGAACAACGGACAGGGAACGGAGCATCCCTCCCTTGCCATAAACCCAGCTTCTGCTGAGCCCACACCACCAAGCACCCAAAGCCCGTGAAGCCAGCACCGGAGCCACCGTGCTTTTGGCTGGAGCTGATGGTCAGCAGCCAAGCAATTGAATTTCCCCTCCACCCCATAGCACAAAGGCTTCCAGGAGCGTCGCTCTGCTTTCGGCACCCGCGGCCGAGAGCTTGCGCAGGGCCCATCCGAGCGGCACTAAGAGGAGAGATGTCGCTGTATTTTATGCTCACGGGTCACCGTTAATACCCGCAGTTTGCAAGGGCTTTGCTGAATTGCAAACGCTTCGCTCGAGATGTTGGGTTGAAGGCCAGGAGGAGTGCTGCCCGTGTAAATCCAAGGCAGCTTCTCTGAATCCATGGGGTTATGCTAGATTTATGAGGAAATTATGCAGCTGTGGCTCTTTGGCATCAAAAAGGCTTGTCTTTAGGACTGATGCTCATTCACAGCTCCCTGCCATCACCAGAAGAAAGCAAATGTCCTGGAAAAGCCAGGCTGCGATCACCAACTTGCCATGATTAATATAAGCTTAGGTGGAATTTTTTAATGAATGACAGAGCAGAAGATTCAAGAATGAACCTCGAATGAAAGCGGGCTCCTGCCCACCTGGCTGGGGGAAGGTCTTTAAAGAAACTTGGACAAGTACCTCCACCCGGGTGGCTCCCGAGTTAAGCAATCATTCAGTCTGGAGCACTGCCCTGGTTTTTATGCTGTTTTCTCACCAATAACACATGGCGATGCGAGTACCGAGGCTTGTTCTGACTACTGACCCTTCTCTTTTCGCTCCTGAAGAAATCAAACAACCTCACTCTCACTCCGGTTTCAGCAGCCCGTGCTGTATTTTGGGGCAGGACAATGATCCATGATCATGCCTTGGATCACAGCAGAGTTTGGCACACACTGAATTAGTTCCCATGATCGTCTACGACACCAGTCTGGTATTTCTTGGCAAAAAGGCACAAAGTAATGAAATGCACCCCGGGATGGGGCAGGTAGATGCAGAGACATGCACGGGAAATGGCAGTGTGCCGATGTTTGCTTGCGTGCGCAGCCAGGGAGGACTTGAAGCAGGAGCGTGCAGGCTCTGGTAGTAACAGCTATTTAAAGTGATGATGGAATTATTAAAAAATGGCAACACTGGTGCATGAGAGGGCAGAAGAGCAGGAGATGAGCTGCTCCACAGCCTTCTCCCAGCAGCAAATTGCTCAGCAGCCCTGCCAAGCCAGGTTCTGTCCCCCGGCAGGACCCTCGCACCTCTTATCTAGGAACTCCTCAAGTGACAGCTGAAGATTTTGTGGCTTTGGTCGTACATCCCAACTAAAGGACCAGGGACCTGGATCCAGGTGTAGGCTCCATCCTGGGAAGAAAACCCAGGCACAGCAGCTGGAAGGGGGGGTTTGGCAGGGCACTGGGCAGGAATTGCCTTGTCCTTCCCCAAGGGGCAAGCATTTGACTTCGAAGCGCGGCTGCCCTCGAGTGGTGTCTCAGGGGCACGAGTGAAGCCCATTAAAGGGATGCATGCTTGCAACACAGCTCCAAGACAAATGTTTAAACACGACTACCCATAGTTTCATCAGTTCCCCTCCCTCCTCCTCGCCCCACATGTGCCCAGCCTGCTTCATGATGGGAGGTACGAAAGCAAAGCCAGCTGACTCCTTTTGCTGTTTTTTTTTTTTTGTTCCAGTGAAATGCAAACAACAGCCTGAAAGAATTTCCTCCTCAAGCCCCAAATCAGGCCCCAAATTAGCCATTCAAAACCATGAAGGTTTTCTTTCCTTAGGAAATGCTGCAGGAGGCTCAGGCACCAGCAGCCCCCGTTTCCAAACACCGCGTTTGCCAGGCTCAGGCCTCTGCGTCTCAGGAAGGAGCCAGGTCTCATCAGCACAGCAGAGCATGGTCTCCAAACCAGCCTCAGGTCTCTGCAGTGATGCAGCTGATTTCATATGCTAGACATCTGGGGATTTTAACAGCGAAAGGGAGAAGAGCACAAGACACCTCCCCTTCAACCACCTCTGCCCCCCCAGAGGTGCGGGGTAGAGGAGCCTTCTCCATCCCCATCAGCATCTTGCAGTGTTGGATGGATCCCACACACCACCTGAAAGCCAGGTAGCAACGCACACCTCTAACAGCTAATTAATACTGATTATTTCTGACCCTACATAACGCAAGGAGGGTGCTATAGAAATGCTGGAGGGGGGAAGAAGCAACTCCCCCCTTTCACGCCCACATGAAGCCATCCCCAGCTGGGGGACTAATCACCCCCAAATTGCTCTACGGTCACCACTGGGCTCTTCTGTCCTACAGTGACCAGGACCAGAGACAGAAGCTGTGGTGGCCCAGCAGGTGATGAGCAAGAGAATGAGGAAGAAGCCTGGAGAAACCAACCAACCCATGCCAGAATCCCATTTGGAGTGTTTTGCTCCTGTACTCGGAGGTGAATGATCTCATCGGAGAAGCATCAAAGGCAGCAAACCATTTCTGCAGGTGAATGAACAACAGAGCCAGGCTGAGAACCGCGGAACAAGTCGAGACAGATCGCGGCACAAGGCAGAGCTGGGGTTTGGCCACAGGGAGGTTCGAAGCTCTGGGCTGCCTCGTGGGAATTTCTTTTAAAGTCAGGCTGGGGAGGAGCATTGGTGAGTAACTGCTTCACAGCAGGTCCAAGAAGTGAATAATTTTCCAAGAATAAAGGTTAGAAGCCTAGAGACTCCAATGAAAGGCACTCTATAAATAGGACTAAGTAGGCAGAGCAGTGGGAATAACGGGCAAAAAAACTTAATGTGGAAAAGGGGTGGAAATGATCTGACACCCACGTTGGGATTGGACATGCGGTTGTCTCTGCCAAGGAGATGTATTACATAAGCTAACATTGCAAAGAGTTTTGGGTTTTGTGTTTTTCTTTTTCAAAACAACTTTCGGATACCTCTCTGAGAGCACCGCCTGTTGCACCGCGGGCCCGATGAGAGCGGTGAGCTGTCTGAAACCATCCTACCCCAGTGATACGTGACTTGACTTGTCCCTGGACCAGAGCATCATGCTGGTATATGGGACAAGGCACCAGGACAGCAACACCAGGAAATTTGGTGTTGCTCAACCCATCACATGGGATGACTTCTGCTGTGCCCAGAGGAACCGGAGGAGCTTTCCTACGGATTTCTGTCCTTTGCCCCTCATCCCCACCACCCCTCATGTCTCTCGGCGGGCACAAGCAGGGTGCCCTGGCTGGGGTGCAGACGGGAGAGCTGGTGGGCAGGGACAACCTTGCTGCTGGTGTGGGTGCTGCACGGGAGAGCTCTGCCTGCCTGCCCGTGCACAGACGTGCGGACCCGCATCTCCCTCTTTCACTCAAACAGGAAAAACATCCATCCCAGGGACACTGAGCCCTCCTTCCAGTTTATCTGTTGCTGGTCAGTGCTTTCTACAGTTATTAGAAAGAGAGGTGGGGTGCCAGATAGTATGATCACGTATGCTTTGGTTCTTTAAAAAGCAATAACCCATCTGCAATAACAGGCTGTAAATGAGCTAATGCTGCTCGGCGATCTTCGAGTCACTGCGGATGTCACTGTGCAAATGTCAGCTCAGGGCTTACAACAGTAAAAAGGCATCCTAGGGAATTGCTGCAAGTGGTGCAGAGATGATGCTAGAAAAGCCCATTCTGTGTTTGCAGAAATCCCCTGTGCACCCATGGTCTCGACCACTGCCAGCGGCTCTGGTCACCCCAGAAAAGACACAGATAAACGAGAAAAAGGGCTGGGATGGGTGCAGGAGCAGACGGTGCATACAGCAGAGCTTCTACACAAGGAAAGACTGAAGAGAGGAAAATATCAGCTTGGAAGAGAAACAAAAACGTGACAGAGCTCCAGAGAGGGAGCTGTGACTCTCCAATTCACAAAGCACAGAAATTGGGGGCCCAGATGCAATTAGCAAGCGACAGGTTGAAAACCAGCAAAGGTCTTCTGCACAGACACGTGCGGGAGCCATGGATCTCACTGCCATGGGATGCGGTAGGAGCCAAGTGAAGACCTACTTTCAAAAAGGATTTAAAAACCTGGTGGAGGACGGGTCCATGCTATTAGACTCAAGAGTCCAAGTTTACACTGGAGGGCTCACGTTAGCAAGTCGGTCAGCCGGCCGCGGCGCTGCACGCCTGCTGAGCCTGGCTGTGCTCGCTGATTTGCAGTTGCAGGGTAGATGCAAATCCAACAAAGTCAGATGATTTACAGGAGCTTTGCAATTTTGTCCAAGGTTAGAAGTGAGGCCCAGATCTGCACATCAAAACAGATTTCCCATAAATTACTGTGTTAAGGCTTTTCATAAAAGTTTAACAGCACGAAGTATGATTCATGAGGAACCTGTAACGTTTAATTAAAGGGGAGAAACTGATCCTGCTGTGAAAAACTTCCAGATCCCATGCCAAGCTCATCATTGACTTAATTTACGGGACATAAACAGGCCAGAAAATGGTATACGTGGTAAAGTCGTGTAACTTTTGCCAATTCGGGATACAACGGCTGTGCAAAGGGAGGGTGATTTACAAACTAAATGAGACGAAGGCGGAGGTGTAGCAAGAAAACAGTGAATAAACTCCTGGGCAGCACAGGACGGGAGGATCTAACCTATGCTCTGCTACAGCTGCTCTTTTTGCTCCTGCCCTGGTTTCTGCCTCCTGGCATGAAGGTCACTGGTCTTATACAGCCATGAAATTCCCCATTGGCTTAAATTACACGTGTCCTTCAGGCTTCTAACCCTAGATGTCAAACCATCAAGGCTGCCATGTCAGTGACATGGACATAACTTCTGGTCTAATTCCAGCGAAACTGATAGAATTACTTTGGATTTACACCAGTACCACCCCCCTGCACCCCACCCGCTGCCGGGGAATGTTTCTCCAGTTTCCCTGGGGCTCCGACTTTCTTGCCCTGTGCATGCCTCTCAGTGTAACCATGCCTACAGCGGGATGCAACGTGTGCCCAAAAAAGGATTCTCGGTATTATTCATATGGAAAAAATGCTGTGGGATTGCTTCCCTTCATGTAACTAACTGGTCCCATGACTTCAGTTTCATGATTCTTGATTTCTGAGTGAAATAATTTCCAATACTAAGAAGGGAGAGGCTGCTGGGTTTGTGGGGAAGGCAGCGGGGAGGCTGCAGTGAGCAATTGCTTGCAAAAGAGACCGGCTTGGAAGCCACACCTAAAATGATCTTGGCTCCAGCCCTGCCTCCCCACACCATCTTTCCGGTGGCTTTTTAGCAACCATGAGCAAGTCAGTGAATTGGGACCCTGAGCAATACCTAAGAGCCACAGAAACCTGTTGCTGGAGACGCCTTTGATGAGGTGTTCACCAGTCTCTAAATAGAGCAGCTCTCCACTTACATGGAAAAGAGGGAGGCGAAGAATTCAAAACCAAGAAGGGAGAGGAGGTCATTGCAGAGCTACTGGAGTTCAGCTGCAGTTTCACAAATGTTTTAAATATTGCTCCCTGCTGCCCTATCCAGGCCTGGGCAGGGTAGAGAAAGCTGAAACAGCTCAAGGTCCTGGGGAAAAAAAGGTGAACAAATAGAGGGGAATGACAGGAGGAGCTCCCTGATTGTACCAGATGCCTCCAGCTCCCTTCCTTCCCTCGGTCCCTGTAGGACTCAGGATTTTGCAACAAACCTGAATTTGGGTATTAGACAGTGAAAGGAACTGCAACAGCAATCAGGTGGCTTATGTCACATCCCTGAAGTGTCCCAGGCAGACCCAGGCTACAGAGCCACAGCTAAGTACCTGGCATGAAACCCAGCCTGTCTCCTGTTCCATCCCCCCCTTGGCAAGAAGGGTCTCACCAGGTTTCAGAACAACACCAGGTGCACGAGAGGGATTTCAATGCAGAAGAAAACAAATTGAAAAGGCAAAAATATATGCAGAAAAGCCCAACCCAAGACTCTTGGGTGCAAAAAGCATTGCAGGTGCCAGGAACACCTATGCAAGGGAATATTTGAAGATAAGCACTAGCTCACATCACGGGCAAGAGAAGATCAGCTTGTCAGGGCAGCCCGTTGCATTCCTGCAACACAATGGGGCTGAAGTGCACAGCCTGGAGAAAGGAGCATCTGGGGCAGAGCCACAGGCTGATGGAGGCCAAGCACTGAGTGTGGACCTGCTGTGGGCTCTGACCGGGGACAATCTCACCACCTCGCAGTGGTGGAGCTTCCATTTCTGTAAATAGAGGGAATAATATTTGCCATGCTCCCCACATGACAGAAAGGTAAATAAATTCACTAAGACAGGTTGTAGAAGATCCTAGATGAGTTTACTAGAGTACTTTGCATTTTTGTTGCAAGGTGAACCCTAAATCCACCATCCCCAACTATACAACAGTATCTTCCAGAGCTTTGTTCAGTTCAGCTTTCAGCACTGAACAATAGTTTTGCTGTTGCTCGTCTCAAGATATGATCCGCTGCTTGCCACATCCCACAACCAGAAATCATCCTTGACACCCAACCTATAATTTCCATTTATTTAGCTTAATCCCCTTCACAATACATCACCCATGCCACTACCTTCCTCCTTCGGGCACTCACCACTCATGACTGGCTATGGCAGCGATTGCCCAGCCGACCTGCAACATCTGCTCCCTTCGCCCCTGGCTTTTGGGGACAAATCCAGGCCCAGCACAGAGCCAGCTCCTGGGAAGGTTTCTGCCCTGAGCCTTCCCACGTCCATCCTTGCAGAGCTGATAACTGAAGGCAGCCGGCGGGGCTGGCGCGTGTCTCACAGCACCAGGGACCGGCTGGGGAAGGGAGTGCCGGGGTAACGCAGAGCGGCGAGGGAAGGCATGGTTTGCACAGGGAATAAAAAAGCCAGCCCGGTCAGCCCTGATCGCTAATGAAAGCCTCACAACCGTGTATCACCGGGATTTTCCTTTTCTTATACCCAAGAACGTTGTCATCAGGACCACAAAGAAAACACAATGAGAGCAAGAGCAGGAGATAAAGAGGAAAGCTGGGCAGCGCTGGGAGCGGAGGGAGGGGGGAAATATAAAAGGGAGGAGGAAAAGAATCAAGGATGTGGGTGCGCAAATGAGTCAGAAATTCGGGTAAAAAAGTCAGGGTCTGAAAAAAGTGGAAAAAGAAAAATGGAGCACTGTGGCAAAGCAAATCTGCAGGGAAGAGGCAGGAGGAGAGCGCCTGGTCAGCCCAAAGCATGAGAGCCATGAAGAGGACGGACAGATGGATGGACGGGCCCGCAGAGCTCCCAGGGTGGGTTCACAGGACAGCGACTGGCAGCCCGAGCACCAGAGCGGTGCCCGCGGCCACCGCGTCGCTCCGTGCCCAAGCCCCCATGTCCCTGCCCATTCCCCTGCCTGCTGCTCTGCCCAGGGAAGTGCCCCCCACCGCAGGGGAGCTCATGCCCGGTGGGTGCTTAGGACCGGCAGTGACGGACCATAGCCCACGCGGGCAGTGGGACCAGCACCCTCTGCTGCGGCCCCGCCACGGCCACCTCTCCCATCTGTTTTTGCTTGTGCCAGATGGGAAGGGGAGGGAGGGATGGGGGATGGGGCCGCATCGCTGGGATGTCGGGGATTCATTTCTTTCTATTCTTTTCCCAGTGACATTTAAATGGCTGGCCCCAAAACGCTTTCTGATTGCTGTGTGTTTTTTCCAACGACACAAAGGCGAGAGTCTTTCAGAATAAATCATTTAGAGGCAGGGGGAAAAAAAAAAAAAGGCAGCAGCTCTGACCCCACAGGCACATACACCTCCCTCCTCCTCGCCCTCCCCTACAAGCATGTTTTGGAGCTGCTCAAGCAAAGGGGAGAGTGAGCAGGAGTAATTTTCCACGGATGCAGGGAACAATTGAGCCCCGCATGGTTTTCATCGTTAAAATGCTTCCCTCCAGCAGTTTATGTTCATCCACACCAGACAAAGGCGATATGCATGCAGAGACCAGTTTAGTCTTGCTCCACCCGCCGGTGGTGAGGAGTCGAGGTGCAGGGCGATGTGGAGGAGGAGTGGGGGAGAGATGCTAACACCACGAGGTGGGACCCGGTCCAGCTCCTCTCCCGGCGCAGGCAGGGGATGGCTGAACCCAGCTCTGAGTCACCCTTACTCAGTCCCGGCGCAGCCTCAACCGTGCCCGGGAACGTGGGCTGGTTTGGGGAGGGGAGAGGGGACGGGCCAGCTTTGGCACAGAGAAAACGAGTGCGTGGGTTTAGGGGGAAGCAGTTTAGGGTGCCGGTGTGGCACCATCGTTTTTGCACGTGGACTGGAGGAGGAAGAAGGCCACGTCACTTTGCAGCCGTCAGCCTGGCTTCTCCTGGGATCCAGCCCCTCCACTCACACAGGGTCTCCAACTACCCTACAGACACGGGAGACCCTTCCCCATCCTCCGTGCAAACACCAGCTGGCAGCAGGATTGCTCCCTGCGAGGAGAGTGCGTGCTCGTGCTGAGGATGGATGCTGGTACCACGTTCCTGCTGAGAGGCTTTAGAAGGGCGCAAGGAGACGTGGGCATTCTCTGCACCGTCTCCCCAACAGCACAGCCCAAAGGAGCCTGAACACTGCTGGGGCTGGGGGCATGAGATCAGGGAGTGGAGCCCGAGCCCTGAAGCACAGCAGGGCGATCCCCAAGTCAAACAAAGCCTCACCACGATTCTTTTTCCTCTTTGTCATCGATTCCCTTCCCATCTCCATCTCCTTTCAGATGGAGGAACATACTTCAGTCACTGACAAGGAGCTCCCCAGCTCTAAGCATCACCTGCAGCCCCCTCAGGAGGAAGGAGGATGAGTTTGAGCCCTCAGATGTCCCCTGCCCAGGTGTCAAACCTACACATGGCTATGAAAAGCACAACTGTTCTTTATAGGGCAGATCTGCTCAAAATAAGAGCTCCAGGCTTTTGCAACTAAAAAGCTTTTAAATGTCCATCTCTGGGACCTGCAGGACAGCAGGGTGCAAGTTTGTGGCTGGCAGTTTCTCTGCTCTTGCACATCAAGTCACAGCATCGTTTCTGAGCCCCTTTTGGGACCTCTTCCCCGAGTGGTGCCCACAAAACCCACCATCCTCAGAAACTGGGAAGATGCAGGGCTGAAGGGGCAATACCACCAGTCTTGTGGGAACCATGTCAAGAGGACCTCTAGCTCTGAGTGCAAAGAAAGATGAAAAGCGACCAGTTTTCACACACAAAAAAATATTTTCTTAGTTCCTTATCAAAGATCAGCACATAGGAGCTAAACAGACTCAGGCCCAGACTGGTGGGAGATCTCCAAGCAACATTTTTGTGGTGCAGAGTAAGGTTTTGCCAAACTCCTTCCACCTAGATACTACCGAGCCAGTGGTTCAGACCAATGCTGGTTTGTATCCCTTTGCCAGACCACTGAAGAAGGCTTTCAACAAAAACATCAAAGCAGAGACCCAAATGAATCACAGGATCTAGCGCTGAGGCTCCAACAGCCCTTTTGTGAAGCACAACAGCGTAAGCCCTAACATCCTTGTCGAATTATAACCCTTCCAGGTAGATGTGCCAAGCTTTTTGCTCCTTGTTCTGCTTGGATGTGTGTGCTTTTTTAGCTCCTTTTCCAACATCCAGCAAATACATTTATAAATAGTTGGGTTTTACCTAAGAGATGGTCGTGGAGAGATGCTTTACATATATAGCTTGTGTGGGAAAGACTTTGGATGGCTGAGATACTTGACAAGAAGCGTAACAAGGAGAAAGGAAGCTTTTACAGCAGACGATCTCAGTTTGCTTAGCCTAACAAAACAAAGGCCAGAATGGGTAGGATTGCTACACATAAAAGCACCCAAGAGCGAGCTGAGACGCCTATTTAAGCATAAGGACAATGTTGGCATGAAACCAACTGGGAAAAAAAATTTGCTACAAATAAATATAACTGGGATTAAAAAGGAGCTTCATAATTCTTAGAGCACTCAGCTTATGGAATGGTGTTGCAGGGGACACACTGGAGGGTGTGAGGGTGGAGCACTGTACCTTTATGAACAGGATCCTAGGACCATGCGTGGACAGCAGGTCTGGTTTTGACTCAGAAGGTCTCTCCTAGCCCTAAGCCTCCATCAGTAAACACATCCCACATGTAGGTCTCTGAAACTGGGAAGCTAATCCTTGCAGCATGGGGAAGTCCCAGTGCTCAATGTCCCCATAAAGCTGTGCCAAGAGCTCTTGAAATCTTCCCAGATGAAAAGTCAATCAAAGAAGATACATAAGCTGACTTCCCTTGGATTGCGTGTGCCTTGAGGTTGGGAACTTTTCAAAGTACTATAATGAGCACGGATCTTGGAGAGCTACAACAATAGCTTATTTTCAAGGAAAATTAAGAACAGCTTGTTTTTCCTAATCTTACAATTTACTCCAAACAAATGTGTCACAGCTGTTATACCTGGAGGTCATGGAAAAAAGATCTCATCGGAACTGCTGTGAGAAGCATTTTGGCCAAGGAAAAAAGTTTGAACGTGTCCTGTATGAATATAATAAGGAGAGACTAAAGAGAAACTGTCTTCTTGCCCATGGTAACAGAAAGCTGAATAGCAGTCATGAATTTAAGGGGGAAAAGCCCAAATACTTTGTAGTAGTAAGGACAGAAAAGTATTGGAAGGGATTGTCTAGGGGAATGTTGGCTTCCCTATCAATGAAGGGTTTTATGAACAGGTTAGACACATCTGTGAGGAACGAATCCTGAAAAGATGATCCTTTTTTGGGGCAGGAGGATGGATTATATGGCCTTCTGAAATGGCAACTATTATCATCTGTGATACAAAGCTCAGCACCAAGATGAAGACGACACGGTCCTCTCTGATCACTTACGTTCAAGGCTGGATGCAGACTTGCTGCTAGCTGCCAGCACAAACCCAACGGGCCCTCCATGTCCCACAGCAACCTGGTGACACCAGGGTCTGAATGCCTTGATCCCAGCCTGCTGTATTACAGTCTGAACTGGAACAATAAAGGCTTAATCAAGCTTTATATATTATTAAACTTTATTTGCATTGCTTTGCATGCGAGGCTTAGGAAAGGCTTGTTGTTAAAATTCAAAGAGTTTTAAAAGTCCAGGGACACTGAAAGTAGTGATGCAAAAGCAGTGATGTTTCAGTGCCATTGCATTGGCATTGCATGACAAAGGCACAAGCTGCAGCGATGGTGGTCAGAGCCACGCAGGGGCCCAGGGTGGTGGTCATGTCAATCAACACCACCACGAGAACATTAAAATTAAAAAAAAATAGTTTTGTATAAATTGATATCTTGTGGCCACCTCCGTAACAGTTAATGGGGAAAAGTATTCAGTTACCACAAGCAAGCGTATTTCTGAACCCATTTAAAATCTTAAAACCGCAGTACATAAACCTAACAATACAAAATGGCAAGACATCAGGAAATCATTGAAAGAAAAGCCCAGTATAATAGAAGAGAATTAAACATGACTATCACTGCCACAGAATAATCTCCCATAAATATTTTTAAATGAGCATTGAGACAGGATAAGGACAGATAATTTAGTTTCAAGAGAACATTTTGCATATTTCAAAGGTTCTTTGAGGTAACCAGACTTTTAAAAGTGACCTAAACCCCCTACTCTCATAGGATTCGAGGTCAGAGGAGGCAGCCTGAAGGGAGCAGAGGTGCCAGACCTCTTCAGTTCCCATCTCAGCTCTGCCTCTGGTCCTTTCTCCCTGCCTCAGTTTCCCAATCCACAGTGACACAAGCGCAGTAAGTTACAGCCTCCAAAGGGAGCGCGAGAGCTGCAAGGACTAAGAGGTAGCATTGGAAGCTTAAACATGTAAACTACGAATCCTATTTTCCCTGTCTAACGCATATAAGCGGTCACAGGGATGGTGTAGGATCTGCCGCCGCTGCTGCGACACGCTCTGACCTCTACAGGGATCAGTTTTAATGTGCATACTCCAGCCCATTATGCCCGTGACTTGATTTAGCAGAACTACAGAGCTGCTGTACTGTGCACATTGTTCTGACAGCTGTTAAGGACTGACCTGCTGACTCTCATTGCTTCCTGTCACATCCTGTTCCTTGAAGGATAGCTGATTACATTTTCCTCCCTAATGAGCTCAATGAGTCTGAAGATGGGCTGAGACTGCACAATTGGATAGTATATGATCTTTGGCTTCCACTGCTGCCTGATGGCTGGCAGTCAGAGATCAAGGATATGTCCGTGTGTGAAGCCAAACAAACATGGAAACATCACGGAGAATAAGGAACCGTGAGCTAGGAAATTAATGTGCTGTAGGGCAAAAGTCCAGGGAAGCACCAGAAAGGCAGGGCACCATTACAATCTGCATTGCAATTTGAAAGGACATACCCATTAGACAATCCAAAATGGAAACTCTCTGACCCAAGAAAGGACAAACATTTATATGGGAATCAGATGTCCAGAGGAAAAGAAGTAATAGCTTCAGTAGCTAAAATACCCAAAAAACAAATTTAAGAACTAATTCTCAACTCCTGTCCAGACAGTTTATTTTCTGTAATCACAACTGCTCCCTTTCTTTGCATACTCTTCTGAAGCAGTAGGTTTTCAGATCATCATCTGAAGTACGTGATAAAAGTCACTGTAAGCAGGAAATCAAACTAACTAGGTCAAAAGTCCAATCCAGAAGAGTAATTTCAAGGTTTCTTGCCTTCCTTATGCCACCTCTTTATTTTCTAGCACCTTTGGAAGTCTGTTGGTCTTATTAAGAGTTATGAGCACATGCTCAGCTCTGCGTGGAAGTGCACTTTTGCACTCCCCAAAGATTAGGCTACCCTGCCACTGCAGCGGGAAGTCCTGTGGGTCGAGTTAGGTTATCTGCATGAGATTACTGAGCTTGCAGCAGGACACATGGGAATAAACAGCTCCCCTAAAGCCTGTTACTTCGGAAACATAGGGACAGGCATCACGATGCTCTCGGGAGCGCTGCTGGAAAACACTGCAGCGCTTTGCACTGAGTCACCCCTTTCCAGAAGGGTGAGCAATGAACCCTTCCAATCTCAGCTTCGTCTAGAGTTAATAACAAACAGCAGGCAGCGTAAGTTAATTTGTACCTAGAATGGCTTCATAAATAAAAACCTTTAGGAAAACTGGAAAATTCTAGAAATTAAATAGAGCTGCCTTCATTTTAAAGCCTCCACTCCTAAGTGGGTTGACAAGCTGGTGGCTTATTTGATAGCATTCGCTGTCAATCCCTTATAAACATCACTATAGCAGCAGTTGTCTTCGGATTTCAGTTTGTTGCTTACAGAGCAAGCGGTGAGGAGATGCCACGGCCTGCACAGGTCAGGGGTCTGCTCCTCATCTGCTGCGCAAAGGGGCTTTTCTGGCTGAAGAGGTGCAGTGGGTGGGCAGGCCAGAGGGGGTATGCTGCAGGGGAAGCTTGCGTTGCCATTGCTCTACCTGCTGCGTGGGTAAAGGCTCACCAGAGCTGTCAAGATGCCACCTTTCATCAGGCTGAAATTCAAGAGTATTTTTAAAAAAAATGTAAACAACCTGAGCTGCTAAGCTGGCCTGATGGCTGGTTCCAGCTCCACTTTCACTCAGAGGGATTGTTGAGTATCTTGGTACACAGAACCGTGAGTAAATATTGGTTCAAACATGGATAGCTCATGGGCAAAAGCACAAGGCTGCATGCAGCTCAAATAAACAGGCTGGCAAAAGCGACTGCTACCAGGACTGGACCTCCCCTGTCTCTCCTGCAGCACTCCGAGGGCTGCCCTGGCTGTTAACAAAGCTCCGGGTGAGCTCCGGCCGGTGACTTAGTGCTAAGCGCTGAATCCACAGGGATTATACCCAAAATAAAGCAGCGTGCAGCACAAACATACAGCTGGAAGAAATCGCACTTTGCCAATTCTGCTGGTCAGAAGCCATTCTTGGGCTCGCTCTCAGCTTCAGCAAACGGGTGAACTGGTTCCCCTACTCGCAACTCTCTAAAGGACGAGTGTAGGATATAACTTATTGCAGGCTAAATAACCTTCCCTGCCCTCGAGGCTCGTTCATTTTATTTATGGGAAAATATGCTCGTTAATGCTCTTATCACAGGAATGATCTAATCGGGGGGGAAAAGTCTCCTTTGAATATATCCATTTTAATGAGCTGCTGGGCAAAACGTTTAGGCAGGCAAAACTGACTCTGAACTCGTTTCTGACAGAGCAGATTCTGCACAGGTCTTAACGCTCATCCTGCTGGCATCTGTTTGTTTTGATAACATTTCCAAACGAAATTACGAGTTACAAAAACTGAGCTGTACTGTGCACTTCCTCATCCCTAAGGTTGACTGATCCAAGCACAATAGGAACTGAAGGAAAATAAGCCACCACCATCCAGCTTGCCTTCCTGACACAGAGGCTGTGAAAGTGGCCCATCCTGTAAAGAAACATCAGGTGGTGCTGAACTCTTCTGTAAGAGAACAGGGAAGCTAAGCAAAAAATAAACGAATAAATCCACCACACAAAGGCTCCAGCAAGCAAGTGAGGGAAAGGGAGAGCAGAGAAAGAAAACGTTCACGAAAGAATTCCAGAAAGCCGCTGCACACCGAAGTGCTGATTACATGTGATTGCAGAGGGGCTCGTTTTCTCAGGACCCATCTCTGCGAGGTGCTGTGCACCCCACCACTTTCTCCCGTGCTAACAGGAAGGAAAGCGCTCGATCTCCTCTCCAAGTTGAACTCCCCTCTGTGGCACTGCACCCTTTGCCAGAACCGGACTTTAATTACCTCTCATTAACTTGGGGAGGGGGAGTGGAGGGAGAGGAGGGGACGGAGATGTGAGCTGCAACTCGCGCAACGTAAACGAAACAGAAAATGGATTGTGGGAGGATGTTGCAATGTCTTCCATTTTATTGTTTTGTAACTACCTCTGAATTCCTCATGACCATTTGTTCATAACTGGCAGCAACACCCAGAGAAAAGTCAATAAAAAAAAAAAAAATCAAGCTTGTGGAATTATTCTTAAATTGCAGAACCGTAACGACAAACTGCTCAAGCACACTTCTTTCCCCAGAAACGTTAAGGTGCGATCCTCTGACGGTATCTTGTGTCTCCTGCTGTTGGTGAACCCACTCTCTAGCTGACTGTATTTCCTCTTCTTACTTCAAACTTTTCCCCTCACCCCCACATTATTTTTATATGGAAACTGAACTGCAATGCCTGGTACGTTTGATCCTGCAAACTTAAAGAAAACAACTCAGCACTTATCAGGTGACCAGCACTATGTTAGATTACACCCCTAAATCAGATAACGAGACTTTAAAGCATTTTAAGCATCTGTTACCTCATCTGCATTCAATACATAGTCCTCTTCATACCAGTCGTTTTTAAGTGAGAAAGCAGAGATCCAAAGTTTCTTTGGTAAGAAGTACAGGCATTGGTTGGCCTGACGAACTAGTGACTGCTTTCTTCTAGTTCAATATCTCACAAAGATCTTGGAAAATAAATTCTTCCCTGTGCTGGTAAACATCTAAGAATTCCGGCTTAACTTCGCAGTGGCATGCAGAATCTCCTTCCAGCACAAGTGGGTCTGCAGAAAACCTGACCTTCAAATCAAATCATTCTTGCACGGATGACAATGAAAATGAGGAGAGTTTTCCAGCTAGAAAAAGTGTTCTAATTACATGTCCCACAAAGATCAGAATAGATTCTAACTCACCAAATAGCGTTTTTAGTGGGGGAGTATTTAAAATTAGATAACTGGTAGTTAACTGTTACCTGTAAGGAAATGAACCAGAAGTTCTAAGGAAAGAGATTTTATAGTCTGGCTCAATTAAATTTTTTTTTTTTTACCATTTTTGGAGAGTTACTTAGTGTGAAATGCTATGTAAGGACTGCACATGCTTTAAAAGAGCGCTCATGTTTTTCTTTCTGTTGTACTTCCCTAGTCAGCAAATCAGAGATACATTAATTCCCACGATGCTGCTAAATGTCATAAACATCTATTTCCACATTCAAGAAGAGCTATGACAGCATGATGCAGCTAAGCAGAAAATGTACAGGGGTTTCTGCTACATGTCAAATACCAGTTTTTTCCATTCACCTTCACTGGAGCTGTTACTCCTCTAGAACATGGATGCAGGGGCTGCTTCAACGAAGCCCACTCTCCAATAGCCTCCTTAGTGGCAGAAAAACATACAGAAGCACTAATATCTGCAGCCATGTTATTTAGTTATGTTTTAATCACCTAAACAACAGAACAGTTTATCTTTCCTTCTCGAAATAAAAGATGTGTTACAACTATGGTATCAACGTGCAGGATTTCAGAACCAGCAAGTCTCATGAGTGTTTCAGGTCCTGTACATCTTTCTAAGCACTAGTTTCGTGTCATCTGATCACAAACACTTGCAAACCTGAAAACAGACAATGAAGAGGAAAGACATTCAGTCACTCATCCTGCCCATTTCTTGCTCTAACATCTGTTTACATCAGCTACTGGTTTTGAATTTGACTTTAACTCACTCCTGTGCTGCCATAAACTCTTCTTCCAATCTCGTATTTTTCAGAAAGTAAAAACTATAAAAGCTTGACAAAGCATCATTAACTGGTGATTTTGACTAATATTTGAGACCTCTTCTGCTAAAAGAAGCTGAAAAGCATGCTGAAACAAGCTAAAAAAGGAAATTCTAGAAAATGAAACTCCTTGGCTTTCCTCAACCTGAAACAATTTCAACTTCAATTCCGAACGTGGGGTTCAGTTGTGTTGCTTCTTCGGTACTTTCTCCATTAACAGGTCTGGTTATTGAGTAACTCTGTACAAGATATTTTCCCAGGTAATTTCATACAGCCTAATTACTACGACCTGCTTGTGTAAGAACACAGAACAACTGGGACTCGCTGCATGCTCTCCTCTGAGGAGTTCAGTAAGCAGTTCAGGAGAGAACTGATAGAAGCTCCCTGCTGCATCTCCTGCTTTGGGGACTACGCTGGTCCTTTGCAACATGTATTTTTTGGAGATGGGAAGGCTGTGGTAGTTGGGAGCCAGCGGAATGAGAGGGCCTTTGATAGTGTATTTGCGGACACCAGCATAGGACTTGGGATGAACTAGAGCCTCAGGACTTCGATGGACGAGATTCTCTATTTGCAATTGTCTATCTTTCCTCTGTGTTGAAAGCTACTGTGCCACAGCAGATGTGGGCAAGTAGGGATGGATGCCCACACATCAGCTGTTAGGGTCCACTGCCCAGCGTATTAGATAATACCAGGTACTGAGATGGGTTTGGACTACGGTGCCAAACTAGGAATGCAGCTGGAGCAACCGAGACACCGACACACAGTTACTTCTGCCTGCTCTGCTGCCATGGATAGGGTAATCATGGCAAAGCAGTGGTAAAAAAACAGCTGGAGATGGCAACATCTCAAACTGCCTCAGCTGGTAATCCTGAAATTGTGAGTCAGAGGCTTCTCTGTGAGCATTTATGAATCACTGTCACTGCTAAACTGGAAGTCAGGCTATCTCAGCAAAACTGCAGCTGGAACTAATCCCAGACAATATTTAATGCACAAAACCAAAACAGGTTGATTGGGCTTTTTGCAGACTACAGAGCCCCACAGCGTTATCTGGGTCACTCAACTGTAAAATGGAATGATGGCCCATTGAGATGACAGGTATCCAAAGGGCAAAGCTGTTTCCAGAGCCACAGTAAAGAGGAAAGCAGCTGCAAGGATGATGTCCTCTGACACAGTGCCATTATAAGGAATTACAGTCGGATTACTACATAAATAATAAATGCCGTTATTAGAAATAATGAAACCTTTCACAAAATGCTAAGGCAGTCCTTCCATCAACTAACATATTCATTCCCCCATCAGGAAAACCTTTCTAAAACAACAAAACATGAATTACTAAATCTTCTCTGATGTCCTTCATTTGGTCCGGATATTCCTGAATTGCAGCTATCCTATTGTTTCAAGTTGGTCTCTGGGTAATGAATTAAATCAGTCAGTTTCCCCTCCATAAATCAAGAGCCAAATCTAGAGAGCGGGGTGAAGGCAAGCCCTAATGTCTCAGTTATGCTGTGTTCTGGGAGCGAAGTGCAGATACCTGCAGCAGCAAAAGGATTTTTCTCTCGTACCTCTTACTTACCATGACTCCCAGACTAGTCACTGGCTGCTGGCCAGGCTAGGCTCCTCATCTAAGCTGCAGGAGAACAGACAGTGTTTTCTTTTGGCAATACACTTTGTTCCATCATAGTCAGTCAGAGCAGTTTCAGGACACAGAAGGTGGGTGGGGATTTAGACACTTATCCTTGTGGAAAGTGGAACGAATCAATGGACTATCCATGTGCGCTGAGCTCCTCGATGGGAATATTTTAAAGCAAATAAAAATAAGATAGATAGTAAAAAAAAAAAAAAAAAAAGCCCAAATGCAGCTATGATACCTGAAGGCAATCAAATAAGCGTGTCATTGCTTGAGTTGAATGAAAAAAAAAGAAATACAGCCATCTACAAATTTTTGTTTTAGAAAAACATGATTTTGAAAATCATTACAACGTATCTTTAGGGGTTTTCTTTGGCTCTATAAACACCTTTTCCCACTTAATTTACAAGGCATACCTGACTGCAAACTCAATTGAGCATAATTTAAACCATTATTTTGAGCTTTCTTTCCATATAGGATATAGATCCACTGTTTAGGATGTGCCCTGACTTCTGTGATGTGCTTCTGACTTACTTTCAGAAAAGGCATGGTGTCGCCTAATATGTAACAGGCTGAAATGTTCAGAAATGGCTGAGTCAAAGATCTCCTGTCATGGAAATCATAACCTATTTACCTTTTGTACACATTTGCTGCTTTTAAGATGAATTTTGAAGACTGCCCCCCCAAGGGATGAATCTGTCTTTTCATCAATATTGTCCAAAAGAGAAACGGGGTGTCCAATTTTGAAATTCACATCCTTTCCTCCAGACCTTCCTCTTGCCGTGGGGCTGCAGAAAGACCCAACCCTGCCCCAAGCCTCGGATTTCCAAAACCCTTGCAGGAGATGAAAAGCAGAGCGCTACGCCCGTCAGGGGAGCGATATGGGCTGTTTGTTATGGGGGTGTGGATGCAGACCAACTTCTGCTATGTAAATAACCAGGATTTACTCACTTCCTCACCAAGGTGCAGCACAAAGCCTTTTTCCGTTTAAAAGATTACCACCAGCCATTCCCCATTCCCCAGACAACCGAAGCTACAAATTACTGCACAACACCCTGGCCGAAGGAAACTGGGAGATGTTGCAGCTGGAGGCGGGAGCACGGCCCAAAACATGCACCCCAAAACAGGCTCACGACTTCAGCCCGTCCTTTTAGGGTCCCTCTCCAGGGATCTTCTTGTTTTTTTAATTAAAGTTTCTCTCAGCAACCAGCCGACAAACGCCATGCGTGACAGCTCTGAAGGCAGCGATGCCCCCTCAGGCCCACTGCTCCCCACAGGAGGCCCCGCTGCCGCCACCGCCCCCCTGCCTCCTCCACCAGCGAGCGGGCAGCCCCAGGGCCGTAAAGCCCGGCCGTCCCGAGGCCGTACGGAGACCCTGACCCTCCCGCCCCAGCCGCCACCCGCCGAGCCCCTCTCCTCCCCTCACGCCCGCCTGCTCGGCGCTGAGGAACGCTCCCCGCCCGCCGCCACCCCGCTCCTCCCCCCGCCGGCGCATGCGCGAGGCCGGGGCTGGCCCCTCCCCTCCTCCACCGTTTACCTCAGCCAGGCGGGGGCGCGGACGCGGGACTCGAACCGGCGACTCTAAGGGGAGTGAAGGCTGCGGCGCCGCGCTGAGGCCTCCCGGCCGAACCCCGCCAGACCCCGCCCACCCACAGCACGCGTAGCCAATCAGAGACCGCTATTCCCCCCCTCCCCATCTTGACGCCCTTCTAACCAATGCTGAACCCCCTCACGCTGCCAGCCAATAGGGAAAGAGCTTGCTGTTCCGCCCTCCGCTCTCCCTTCAGCCAATGGAAAGGGAGACTTTCTAAGGGACAGTCGGGGCGTTCATCGGACGGGAGCCCTTTCCCGGTCGGGGGCGTGGCCCGTCCCATGGGGCGTTACCATGGCGGGGGGCGTGGCCTGGGAAGGCTATATAAGGACCCACTGCAGCGGCGGTGCCATTTTGTGTAGCAGCGCCTGGAGAGCGGCCGGCGGGAGGCGGCGGAGGGTTTCGGGGTTCGGACCAGAGCGGCCGGATGGTGAAATCCTCCCTGCAGCGGATACTCAACAGTCACTGCTTCGCTAGAGAGAAAGAGGGGAATAAAAGCACCATCATGCCCGCTGTGCTGAGCCTCAGTACCGGACAGAGCAGGTGAGGGGCCGGGGTCTCCCTCAGCCTTCGCACCGCTGGGCGCTCGCCGCCTCCTCCCTTTCCCTCAGGGCCCGCCCTGATCCTCCTCCTCCTCCTCCTCCTCGTCTCTCGAGCGCTGGTCATCTCCCCCGTGACCGGGGGGAGGGGTGCTCCGTGGCGGGTGGGGGAGGGGCGG
The DNA here is from genome assembly GCF_964195595.1 of Calonectris borealis. Classification (NCBI taxonomy): domain Eukaryota; kingdom Metazoa; phylum Chordata; class Aves; order Procellariiformes; family Procellariidae; genus Calonectris; species Calonectris borealis. The sequence continues at coordinate 326,012 of NC_134339.1, read as the reverse complement.
CCCGCGCCGCCGCCGCCTCAGCGCTGGGCGCTGCGGCCTGGCCTCCTCCCCCGCAGAAAAAGGGGGGAGGGAAGGGGAGGGGAAAAAAAAAAAGAAAGGATTTTTTTTAAACGCCCAAGGCGGTGCCTGCCCGTTGTGGCGCCGGTTGCACCCCCTCCTCGGTCCGGTGTGACTCACCGCCGTGCCGGGCGACACGTCCCCCCTCCCCGGGGGGGCTGCCCGCGGCCACCACCCCCAGAGTCGCAGAGTTGTCATGACCGTGGGAGGAAGCCTTGAACAACGCACACCGGCCCCTCATGGGAGGCGGCTGGTCCGTAAGCCGCTCCCGAGCCAGTTAACGGGCTGAAAGGTGCCTGGGGAAAAGCCGGGCTGGAGGCAGGGCCTGGAGGTGCCTTCTTCCTACTGGGGGAAAAAAACCCACAATTAGGCAAAGATATCAACGGATTGAAAGCTGTTATCCCCTTACGAAAACTAATTGAGGGTACTGAGCCTAAAGTAGAACATAAGAGTGTTAGGAGAGCTATTGGTTTAAGACTCAACCAAAAGATTAAACAATCGCGACAGATGCTGGGAAGAAAATACCTGAATCGGGGTGACCGGTGTAGAGTGATGGAAGCTTAGGACATCAGTCTGCCTTGTATGAAGGAAGCCATGATTAGACCTTCTATGTGGACTATGAAGTTTTTTTAGAAAGCCATTTTTATACTTGGCTGCTGTTTAAAGGTTACTTTTTTCCAAGTCATGCATGCAAACATGACTCTAAAATATATTCTCGATTGCAAAGTGTAGGCAACCTTCATTGTGCACTGCCTTTCATTGGGCAGAAGCTGAAATTGTATAAAGGATTGCCACTGCACGCTTCTGAACAGGGTGTTTAAAGGGTTGTTTGTAAGGGTAATTAGGAATGCGTAGCTCTACAATCATTCTGAGATAAAATAAGTATCTAATGCTAGTACTAAAGAAAGGTGTCTCTCTTTCAAAGAGCCTAAAATAATGGATTGAACACTCACTAAATTGAGAGAGTGCAAATTTAGTTTTTTTTAATAAAACTTTGCAGTCGCTGTGCTTACTAGTGCCTTCCAGCATATAATATTTGACCTATATGGCCATTCAGTGCCTTTCTAATATGGATTATTCTTCCCAAATTTCAAGCTCACTAAAAAAAAATCAAGCTCGTACAAACTGTGCAAAATGGTGGATTATTTTGTACATGTTTATTCTGATTTGCAAATGGCTGCTGGCACTCACAGACAGGGCGATTGTGAAAATTTCCCTAAGGGCCTCGATTGCTGCATCTGCTGAGATGATGCAACTCAAGAGCGAGCCTGCAGGGTGAAGGATGGTGCAGAGGGAGGGGCCAGTCCGCACAGCGTTCCCTCTTAGTACAGTAGAAGGCTTATTCGTTTAAGCAGGCTTATATGGATGTGGTGAAACTTAGCATGCATACAAGAAATACGTTTCATATCTTAAGAGGATAACTTTCTACCTGAACTGAGCTGAGCAGTGTCAGATTGCTCCAAAGAATTCAGTAGAAAGGCTTGTAGGTTTTCAAATATTCAGGAGAGCTGGCTTATGAGCATGGTGAAAACATTTGAGGTAGTGACGTCTGTGAGACTATTTCATATAATTTTCTGATCTCAGGCCAAGGGTGCTGATGCAAAGGTCTAAGGTAATTAGGGCCGTATATTATGGCCCTAAAAAAAAATGATCCCTAGCTTGCTGGGCCAGTGTACTCATGATAAGATGCGAACAAAGTGAGGGAGAAAATGGGATCTTGCATATGTGGTAGCAGAATGGCTCTTCTCTTGAGATCAGGTCAGGCATACTACTGCCTTGGTATAGAGGTACACCTTGCTCACTTCAAGCTGAGAGTATTTTCATCTCCAAGTTAGTCTTTCCCTCAAAATACTGCAGTAGTAGCTTTCTGACCCTTGTTGGTCTGGGTGCGAGGCGGTGTTCTTGACCCTGGTGTGGAGGTTCCTTTGTCTTGCCACATTCCTAGGTTGCAATGGGAGGAGTTCCCTTGGCCTAGGTTTGTTTTTTCTTTTTTTTTTTTTTTAAATCTTGTTATCTAATCACTGTTTAAAACCTAGAATTCACAGGGTTTTGTCTAACACTGCTTGTTTGCCTCTCTAATTATGATCCCTTTCTAGTTCCAGGGTTCCCTTCAATTGCTGTAGTAACCTGGGTCCGGGGCCTCGGTGGTGCTCCTGATGTCCCTCACCCACCCCTGAAGATCCCAGGTGGGCGAGGGAATAGTCAGAGGGATCACAATCTTTCAGCTAATTTATTTTATTCGGTGAGTATGAATAATAATAAGCAGCTTGCTATGGTGAGCTTGAATGTGTTTCTTGCCTCAAGCCTATTAATAGGAGTTACCCCTTCTCGAAAATGAATTGGAAATAACTTTGCACGTATTACTGCTACAGGATAATCGGCTGAATGTAACAGAAGAACTAACATCTAATAACAGGACAAGAATTCTGAATGTCCAGTCAAGGCTTACAGATGCCAAACACATTAGTTGGAGAGCAGTGCTGAACAACAACAACCTCTATATAGAAATTCCCAGTGGTGCTCTGCCTGAAGGGAGCAAAGACAGGTAGGTAGAATAAAATGCAGCTGCGGTTTCACTTGCCTCTGGCTTGAAGGCCTGTCAGCAGGGTGGAATAACACTGTACTGTTGTTGTTCTCTTTCATTGTTCTGAAAGTTGAAGTCTAATTATGGTGCTTGATGCTCTCTTGTAAGAGGCTGCAGCTAAGGGGTCCTGCTTTGAGGGCTGCTTCTACCTGTCGATGATTTCAAGCTGTGTTCCCAGGTCCTGGGTGCCTACTTTTATCCACTGAAAACACCAGCCTGGTTCTGAGTCTGTCACTGCAGTTCTCCCTTCAGCTGCAACAGAAAAGCATGTTTTCCGTGTTACTGAAGACCTAGATTTCTGCCTCAGGTTAAACCTAGCGCTCAGGGATTTCCTGTAGGTGTGAGTCTCCAACCACTAGCCTACGAGTGCCTGCGCAGATTGGCTCACAGGGCCTTGCTAATTATCTGTGAAGGAAATGTTTGTTCATGTGCATTGAACACCTTGTATTTGTCTTGTAGTTTTGCAGTTCTTCTAGAGTTTGCTGAAGAACAGCTTCAAGTTGATCATGTGTTCATTTGTTTCCACAAGAACAGAGATGATAGAGGTAGGTGTTAACTCATAGCACTGTCTCTAGAGATGTGAATGCAGTATTTGAAGTTGGTTTTGGAGGATGCTTTAACTGTTGTACAGTATGAAATGGATGAAACTTGTTTTCTGCTTTTTTTTCTAGCTGCATTGCTCCGTACTTTCAGCTTTTTGGGCTTTGAGATTGTGAGACCAGGGCATCCCCTTGTCCCCAAGAGACCAGATGCTTGCTTCATGGCCTACACGTTTGAGAGAGACTCATCAGAAGAAGAATAGATTGCAATGTTTGCCTCTTAGAGCTTTCTTGTTGTCTATAAAGATGATTCTGTAGAAATTTTGTCAACATCTATTACAGTATATATAACTCTGTATGAAACATTGTGACCAACTGCTCTGGTGGTGAGATGTTGAAAATTTCAGACTCCACATCTTTTTCTGGATTTGTGCGCATGTTGTGGTTGTGCAAATAAATGCTCCCTCCAAATTAGCAGTATATTTCTTGAAGTTTAATATTGTGTTTGTGATACTGAAGTATTTGCTTTAATTCTAAATAAAAATTTATATTTTACTTTTTATTGCTGGTTTAAGCTGTTTAAGACTTGCACTCTGAAGAGATGGCTCTGGAACTGCCCTAACCATTAAAGCTGCAGGTATGGAAAGGTGTTGGTCATTCTTTGCTTGGCTGGAACTCATGGCTGTGATCTACCCGGACTTGAAATAATCTAGCAATCCTAAAAGCCTATTTTAGTGAAATAATTAGCAGGTTGTCCATTCCCACTGGTAATTAGGATCACTGCATCCCTGCTCTGTCAAGTGTTTCATAGGGTACTTCAGGGCATGTGTTAGTTGGAAGGTCACAAGCGAAATACTGAGAAGCACAGCTCAAGGTGCCTTGAGCTTCAAGTGTCTTTGAGTAGCAAATATGCAACTTTGATACCTGAAGTCTCAATGTTACTAGTAACAGCGGACTCTTACGCTAGTGTGTGTTAAGCACGCAGGATGGCTTGATGGGTTCTTTGGCTGTGATCTAGGCAGGCTTGTGGTACTTCTCTAGCTAAATACTGTCATCGAGGCTGGGTGGCCTCCAGAACAGGAGCTACAACTGTCCTGGGGAGACAGGTTGGGGCTGAAGTGTAAGGAGAAGGGGTCATTGTCAAGCAGTGCCTGTTGTTGGAGTCTGCGGACATCTGTTAGTGTCTGAACAGAAGGGAGAATGGCTGCTTGTGTAGTGCTAGAATTAACAAAACCTGTGCTGAAGGTATGGGAGAGAAGTCTCCAAAGGGCTGTGCTTTAAAGCATTGTATTTCATTTTTTCTTCAGTACTCGACACTTCCAGCTTTGGAGGCGTGTTTGGCACCATTTGAGCTGATTAATCTTTCCTCTGTAAAACCCTGGAGCTGTGAATCCCTGCGATGGGCTATTTTTGTGAGTCAGGGTAAATAGAAGCACATGATCTTCCTGAGTGTGTGCTCTGCCAGGGACCCAGCATTCCCACGGAGCTTGGCTTTAGGAGCTCTGTACAGTGTGAAATGTTGTGTGCAAGTGAGGGGGTCTAAGGATCACCCCACAGGTCATCCCTGGGCAGATGTTCTGGGCTGAGCAGTACTGGAATCGCATGGAATACACCAAAAAGTAATCCCTGAACTTCCCTTCTCGGAGACGGAGCAGGGAGCAGATCCCAGCACAAAGTAATCCAGAGGGATGGATGGCACCATGCTCCCAGAGAGCCTGTTGTTAAATTAGCAACACAGTGACAGGTGGATGTTCTTGATGGTCTGTTTAATTGGGTTCAGATATTTATATCGGCCTCTCACTAATGCTGCCCCAGCTTGGGCTGCGCTCTGCTCCTTGGGTCCCGGGGTACAGCACGTAGCACAGCCGTCACCTCTGCTGGGACCAAGGCTCCTGGCTGCGCTGCAGCCCAGTGAATGCGAGAGGTCTCCTTCCCACAGGTCTCTTGCCAATTTTTTTGTGGCCACACAATTGTGCTCTTCATGTGGGTTTTTTTGGAAAGCTGTGAACTTGCTGTTCTTGGTGTGCCAAAGGCCAGCAAAGAGGAGGTGGGCATGACCAGGGAGAGGGTGTTCCTCCTGTACTCAACAGGCTGGCAAAGGTCTGAAGTTCATAAACTGGTTCCCTAGAGAAATTCTTTTCCTCTGTGATGCTGTGCCTGTGCTGCCGTCTGCTTTCCGTAGGGATGTGCGAGCGTGGAGATGTACATGGTCCTGCCTTGAAGGCCGTCGTCCCCTGTAGATGTTTCACTGACCTTGGGTACTCCAAGCTGCTCCTGGCAGAAGGGGAAGGGGTCACCCAAAGTGGAAACCAGCAAGGGGGTGCTCGGAGGTGCCGGCCTGGGGCTGGGGTGGGCCTGCAGGCGCTGGCAGAAGCAGGTTTTGTCTTTGTTTTTCCAGGATCAGATGCCCAAGGTGGCTTTGGGTGAGCTGCTGCCGTGCCACGGGCTTTACTGCCATCTTGTAGCCACTCAAGATACTACAGGAGAAGTGTTGGGGACTGCAGGGCAACCCGTCCTGCATGTTTTTGGCCCAAAAGCCCACACTGAAATTTGAATAACATTTCCATGGACCGGCCATGCTTGGGTGGTGACCGTGTCAGGGTTTGTGTGGCCGGGGGGCTTGTTCGGTCCCCCACTTCACTCGTCCAGCCTCAGCAGGGAGGCCGCACTGCCAGGTTTGGGTGTTGCTCTGGGAGGGAATGGTCCCCCACCATGCACGGAGCCTCACACAGAGGGGCTGTGGTCTCAGCTGGGTCTTTGGCCCTGCTGCAGCCCAGAAGATGAGGCTGCTCCTGCCCAGGCTCAGCGGCAGGGCAGGAGGCAGAAACCCACTGACTGGGGGAGCTGGGTGTGTCTGGTTTCATCTTGGAGGGTCACAGCTTGGTTTACCAGGGTTTTTTTTTGAGCTCAGGGACTCCTAAGAGGAATCCTCCCCGATCCAGCCGTGCCACCGGCTCTGGTGACTGGTGTGGCACTGCCCATGTCCATGGGCACGCCGGGGCTGCCCCAGCGGTAGCCCAGGAAGGTCTGTCCCGCTGTGTGCAGAGCCCAGGGAGCTGCTCTTGCTGCTGTCAGGTGAGAGCTGCGAGTGGATTAACAATTACTTAATTAATAATAATATAAATGACCTGAGCAGGGCCTTGCATAGCATTCCACTGCGATGGTCACCTGGCATCTGCATGGGTTTGGGGACCAGGGCGCAGGTCCCTCGTGGTGCTGCATGTTTTATACCAAGCAGCCGTAAACTGACCCGAGCTATTTACTAGACGCCATCGAGGCTGTTCTGGCTAATCACTGCCAGGCAGTGAAGTTTGGCTTTGTGTTTCTCCCTGGATACATCACCGGGGTGTGTAACACTGTCAAAGAAGCACATAAAGGACCAGTATTTAAGAGGCTCAGCTTTGGGTTTTATTGAAGCTGTGTGGCTGTTGTATTTCTCCCTTTAAAATGTCATTTATATTTGTGACTATGCCACAAACTGTTCCTAGAAAGAGCAGGCTGTATGAGGTATTGTATTTCTCCTTTGCTAACGGTGCGTTAAGGTGAGCTGTAATGTGTGGTTTTGCTTTGTTATTTAAAACAATGAAAGCCTCGTGGCTGCAGGAGGGATCTGAGAGGGTTTTGTGCAAAGTCTAAGTCCTGTAAACTTTACTCGGGATAATCAGCCACTAAATTGGCGCTCGATCCTGTGGCTTCCATCCAGCTGTCTTTCCTGAGATGCTCCGATAAACTGGACTCACAGCATCAAACAAAAATCGGCCGAGGGTGTAAAAACACACCCTGCGTTTGGGAGCCATGGGTGGGAGTTTGGTCCCAGCTTCATCATTCATGTGCTGTGGGGGAAGCGGGTTCGGGTTTACAAGCAGAGTGTTCCCAGCCAGGACCAGCTTGGGTTCCTTGCGGGAGACGGCAGCTGGTGGATTTGGCCAGGTCCCCATGGGCTCTTGGCTTTGGGGAGATCTTTTGGGTGGGCTGAACTTCAGCTTGCCTTTAGGAAGTGTAGAGAGCCTGGGTGACTTGGTAGAGCATGTGTTCGGTGACCTCCTTGAAGTACTGGCAGCACAGCCATTCCTCGAGGCCGGGGCTCGCCCCTGCCCCAGCTGAATTCTCCGCAAACTTCAGGAGCAGCAGAGCCCTCTTCACCTCCACCCAGCTCCAGAGCAGGGTGAGGGTCTTCTTGCTCCTGGCGAAGAGCTCCTGGCGAGGCCCCCAGAGCAGGACCTGCAGGATGCTCCTTGCCTGCTTGATGGAGATCCTCTTGCAGGGATCTCTGTGGAGAAGCAGCATGGCCAGACGCTTGAGTCCCGTGGAATAGATGGACAGGGAGGGGATTTCAGGAAGTCTATTGCTTCTGAACCCCAAGGCGTTTTCCAGAGAGATATCCACATGCAAGATCTGATAGATCAGCATGCCTACATTCAGCTCATCTGCCACTGGGGAGGGCGGTGCAGCAAGCCCCTTGGTCCAGACCTGCTCTTGGCTGGTAGAACAAGGTCTTTGTTTGTCTTTAACCTTGAAGAAGCTGCTGATGAGCAGCCTTGGAAGGGACAGGGATGCCTCCTTGCCTTCCTGCCTCTGGGGAGGACACGGGCACCGCACTAGCAGCAGGTTCTCCGGGCAGAGGTCCCCCTGCCCCACGTTCTGCACCTGGAGGTGCTCCAGCCCCAAGCACACCTGCAGGAGGAGGAGGCAAGCCAGGCGTTCGTAGTGCCCAGGGCTGTTCCTGTGCAAACCATGGGATGCCTTCACAAAGCCCGCCAGGGTCTGGTAAGGAACCTCAGGAGAAATAAGGACCTGCAGGACAGGGCGGGTGGCAAGACGGGCTGGCTCCTCTCCAGAAGGGGACCGACTCTGCTCCCCAGGGCTTCCCGGGAGCACTAGCTCCCAAGGGAGGCGGTCGGTGAAGCGGCCGATCAGGCTCTGGATGCTGCAGTGTGCCCCGAGGGAGCTCTGCATCCCCAGGCTGGCGCAGCCCGGCTTGGGGACCTGCAAGGAGAGACATGGCGTGGCCAGCTGCACGAGGATGGAGCCACGGGGTGCGTTGTCCTGGGCCAGGCCACCGCCTCAGCTCAGGGGCCAGCAGTCCGACCCACGCACGGTGCTGCACTCCCCCAGCACCCTCTGAACTTACTGGTGCCTGCTGGAATGGTTTTGAGCAAGAAATGGGAATGGGGGGGAGGTGTAGGTGAGCTGCAAAGCTACTTTGATGGGTCTCATCCTGCACTGCCTGAGGACCCAGCTCTGCTCCAGCCTCTACTTTGCATCCACTGGCCCCTCGAGACCACTTGCCAGGGCATCTTCCCCAGTGGTGCTGTTTTCCTTGACGTGTCCTTTGGCCCCGTGGGAGCCGTTGCCCTCGCCTCCCCAGCTGCGCTGTCTCATATAGCAAATGCAGAAGTAGGTGCAGAAAGGGGAACCGCCTACCTGACGGGTGTCAGTGGAAAAGCCAACGCTCCCAGTTCATGCTTGCCTGCAGCCACCGCAGCCCCCCGGGAGCCAGCTCCCTCTGCACCACCTGGGGCATTTTCCCCAATTCCCTGCTTACCTTGGCTGCAAACACCAGCTGGGTTTGCTCAAAAGTGAAGCCCACTCGGAAATACCAAGCCTCCCTGCTTTCGCAGCATGGCTCCCGGTCCAGGGTGCTGAGCGCTGCCCAGCTCTTCCCCGCCAGCTCTGCCTCCAGCAGCTGCTGCCGCTCCTCCGGCATCACAAACTCCTCCTGGATGCGAGCTGAGAGCCGGGCCAGGGCGACCGCCTGGCACCCCAACACCACCCCGCACACCCCGGCCAGGCTCTCCAGGGACTGCAGGAACTGCCCCAGCTCCCCGTCCACCGTCCCGAACGTCAGCTCCGCTGGGCTGGGTGTTGGGGATTTTTGCTGGCTGCTCCAGGCTACCGGTTCCCCCAGGCTTTGGGACTTGGTCAGGGGCTTCTTGGGTCCCCAGGAGGGTCTGTCCCGTGGGGGGATGGAGCTGGGAGCCCCCTCCTCGTGCCACGGATGGGATGGTGGGGTGTTGTGGAGGATGCTGCTGGCCTGTGGTGTGGGGTCACCCCGACAGTGCCGGGATGGCCCCTGCTCCGGAAGAGACTCTGCTCGCTGGAGCTGCTTTTTTGGCAATGGGGGAGGCAGGGGGTCCCGGTTGGGCTGAGAGGGGGATGTCCCGGCTCCTTCCCCTCGGCTAGCCTTGCGGGGGACGAGGTGGGCTCGCAGCTCTCCTGGGGAGGGAGGAAGAGACACGGCAGGGCTGAGATTTCCCCGAGGGGCGAGCAGGGAGGGAGAAAGTGGGAGATGGAGCGGGATGGGGGTACAAGCATGTCGTTATCTGCCCCACTGCATATTCCAGCCCCAAAGCGATGCCCAACACCAGCCAGAGGGGGTCACAGCTGGGTGCCGCAGGAGGAAGACGGGGACAGCAGTGGGGTTTGTCCCCACCATCCGAGCTGACACCTCGGCGGGCAGGAGGGCAGCAGGGTCGGGGTGTCACTCACCCACGTTGCTGTAGATGAGGGCCGAGTCGGGGGGTAGATGTGGGCGGCCCCCCGGGGTGTCCGGCATGGGGGCGGGTGGTCCAGGGGCACCCAGGTCCAGGCTGCCGCAGTGGGTGTGCACGCTGCCCCACGCCTGCATGAGGGCCCTGCATGGAGCCGGGAGTCAGCACTCGCTCCCCCGGGGGGTTTCCGACTCCTTTCGGTGCCGGCTCAGGGGAAGAATAAGGAGAAAGGGGAAGCGGTGGCCTGGGGAGCCCTGGCTGCCTTGGTTTTGGGACAAAAGATGGGGAGTTTGGTGGCCCAGTGACTCCAGCTCCTGCACTGGGGAGGTCCTGGGGGTGCTCCTGCTCCTGAGGGGTGGGGCCTGCCTTGGGGGCTTCACATGTGCTGGTTCACACCTGCACGGCTATGGGGGGGGTGCACACACACAGGGTCATGTCTGCCCTGCAGTCCCTGTTGGGAGGCTGCGAGGAGAACACAATGGTGGGAGAGGTGTGGGATGAGAGCAGGAAAAACCTTTGACACCCCCCGGCCCAGGTCTGGGGGGGGGAAGAGGACAGGGGGGTCTGTGCATAGGGAGGGAAAAGCAGAGAGCCTGAAAGGAGGAGCGCAGTGGGAAAGAGCCGTCCGCAGCCCTGGCTGGGGTTTCACTTCCCCGTCCTGGCCAGGCTCAGCACAAATCTGCAGCTCTGACCCTGCCGCCACAAGCAGTACCGAAACCACGGTGGCTTTCTTTAAAAACTCCGGTTTCTGCTGGGGACATCACTCGCTGTGCAACTGCAGGCTTTGCCCCCTCTTTGGCCCACCTCGACCCCCCCGTTACCCCCCAGGGACCCGGGGATTATTGCCCTGCCTCTTGCCACGGTGCAAAGCGTTGGGCTGAAGCCACCTTGCCGGGGTGCTGCGGGGAAGCTTCTTTTTTGGGCCCCATTTGCGGAGCAGTTTGTTACCTCTGAGTTTTCCCTGGCAGCGGCGGGGGCCTGGGGGGCTCCAACTCCATCTCCCAACTCGGCAGTGGCTCCCGCTCCCTGTTGCAGGCTCCCCCGGTGCTGGCCATGGAACCGCCGGCAATCGCCTTGCACAACTTGCTGCAACCCCGCTCACAGGAGGATGTTCTTTCAAAAACCTCCTTCTTGCAAGTCTAAAGGAAGCTAGAGGCTTGGCCTCGCTCCCTGGCAGCCCCCTGCACTGCTCCGGGGCCGCACGCTGCCCGCAGAGGCTCCTGCTGCTGCCGCAGTAATTGCATTGCCTTTGGTGCAACCTGTTGCAATGGGTTTGCTTCCCCCGAGCTGCTCGTGGAGGCTTCGCGCTCCTCCTCCCCGGCTGCTTTCTGGATGGAAGCTGTATTGAAGGGGGGGGATTTCTGTGCTAACCCCCCCCCCCAAAACCACCTAATCAATTCCCTGCTCTCCAGGTTGTGTTACTCTAGATGGATGATTGGCGAGGTGGAATTTTTTTGTTTTCTTCAGTGTGTTTTGCTGGGATTTCCTGCAGCCGTTGCACAAGAAGAGCCCAGTCATTAGAAAACACTTTTTTTTCTCCCAGAGCTTTACAGGCGCTGAGAGAGCACGAAGCAACACGGCTCAGCTGCTGAAAAAACAAAATTACACCATCCATGTCTCTCCCCTCCAGGTACAGTTGCTCTTTTAACACGCTAAACCCCCAAATATTTTAATATCTCCTCCCTTCTATTCAGTCTTTGAACTAATAAGCAAATAACTAATGGCACTCATAGCAATTGGCCTGGGTGGGTGGGTGAGCCCCTCTGCCGAGAGCTGTGGGAAGCCAGCACATTGCTCCTGGGAGCACTGAGGCGGGGATGAGAGGCGTCGGGGGACGTGGATTAGCATGAAGAAAGTGGAAACATCCACCAGATTGCCGCCATTTGAGCTGGACCACCCATCCCCAGCGGTGGGGCGGGCGGCTGTGGGACCGCGCACCTCTCCCGGGTTTTGGGGGCCGGTTTGGGGCTCAGCGGGTGCCCGTGAGCCTGCGAGGAGCTCACCAGCCTCGGCGGTTTCCTCGCTGTGTATTTTGCAATCCGTATTTCCCAGCCAAGACCAAGCAAGCCAGTAGGTTTGCGTCTGTTTGCCCGCGGTGCTTGCCAAGGGCCGTTTCTGTGGTGCCGAGGCCGTATGCTAGAGCTGATAAAAATACATGTTGGGGCTGAGTCATGTTTGAATCCGGCACTAGCTCAGCCAGGATGTGCGAGACTTTGGGAGATGACAACCTGCACCAGGTCCTTCCCAGCTGCTGCCTGCTTCGCTGCAGGGCTGCAGCCCATCCCTGCCCAGCAGCGAGGCTTGGCTTGGTGTTGCTCCCTCAACACGTCATCTAGGGCTAGAATGCTGTAAAAATAAAGAATATGAATGGAGCATTTAAGATTCAGTGGGATCCTGGGCTTATTGATGTTGTTCAGCAATGGGGTCAATGTCTGTCCCTCGTCCCAGTAATTCATTTAAGTTAATGACTATAAAACAAACTGTTTTAAGCATCAGTTAATCTATTAGAAGCATCAATATTTTTCCCTAATGAGTAATGTTATCTTCAAGATAAACCAGAGACCATTAGGAATATAAGTACAGAATTAATACAATGAATGTGACCCCACCAAGCTAGAGAGAGGTGGCACGAGCGGGGCAGGCAGGAATTGCCTTTTGAAAAAGTATTAGCTGGAAATATCCTGATGCCTCTTATTATAATAAAGGAGACAAGGCCAAGTTTAAAAACAACCCGAGCCCTTAAAAAGGACTGTGATTTTTCCATTGCAGGACTAGTAAGCAAATGCTGATTTGCTTGTCCAAGCTACGGGGCACCCCTGAATCCATCGGTTTCAGCTAAAGCAGCTGCAGGACAGCCATGGCAATTGCAGTCTCTGGTCCAGGGGGTGCTGAGCCCTTTGCACCCCCCGAGCTGCACAGGGTGGGGTTTGGGGACCGCAGGGAAGTATTACTTAGCCAAAGTCTTTTTAATTTGTAAGGAAATTGGTTTCTCTTCCCAGTGGAAGATACGATCTTTAAATGCACCACCTGGAAAATTGCATTTTTCTAATTGTCTTTAATTTTTGGTAGGTTTTTTTTTTGTTGTTATTCTCAATATATCACTGCTCCGGGGACTCTCGGCTCAGGACAGGTCGGGCCGGTACCTGTTGGGCGGGGCTGGGCACCGAAACCACCTGAGCTGGTTTCTCAGCATCTTCAGTCCCGGCAATTCTCATCCCCCCAAAGCTGCTGAAGGAGCAGCTGCACTCAGCCCTGGCTTCCATGGGTGTCCCCGAGGCCATGGTGCACCCAGGCCCATCATAGAATCATAGAATCATTAAGGTTGGAAAAGACCTCTAAGATCATCGAGTCCAACCGTCAACCCAACACCACCATGCCCACTACACCATGTCCCTAAGTGCCTCATCTGCATGTCTTTTAAATACTTCCAGGGATGGTGACTCCACCACTTCCCTGGGCAGCCTGTTCCAAGGCCTGACCACTCTTTCAGTAAAGAAATTTCTCCTAATGTCCAGCCTAAACCTCCTCTGGTACAACTTGAGGCCATTTCCTCTCATCCTATCGCTGTTACTTGGGAGAAGAGACCAACCCCCACCTCGCTACAACCTCCTTTCAGGCAGTTGTAGAGCGATGAGGTCTCCCCTCAGCCTCCTCTTCTCCAGGCTGAACACCCCCAGTTCCCTCAGCCGCTCCTCATAAGACTTGTGCTCCAGGCCCTTCACCAGCTTCGTTGCCCTCCTCTGGACACGCTCCAGCACCTCCACGTCCTTCTTGTAGTGAGGGGCCCAAAACTGAACACAGGATTCGAGGTGCGCACTTGAGAATGGCGCGAGCTGGAAGACCGACCCTTAACCTCCTGGGTGCTCTTGTGCCATGCAATATTTTTTCGTGCAGGAAATGAGAGGAAAAATCCCCAATTTCCTCTTTTATGCCCCCGAGAGCTCTTGCCCCAGCTGTGGGGGCTGCAGGAGGCCCAGGGCAACCGGGTCCACCCTCCTTCAGGTGCTGGCAGCCTCCCTGGGTCCCCGGGCAGCTGTGGGGTGTGGAATTTCAGGGTGCAGAGGCTGGGAACTGGCCCAGGGCCCTTTTCTCCAGCTTTGCTTCTACCACCCCGCAAGCTCCCATGCTGGGAGCCGAGTCCCATGCTGGGAAGGCTAGGACTGGGGGCTGGCATGGGGACAGGCCAGCCGCTGAGGAAAGAGGGAAACGGGGGCTTTGGGGAGGTGTAGCAGCCCCTTTGCTGGGGACACAAGGACAGATGGTGCCCAAGCAGGGGAAGGGGGCAAGGGGACACCAGGATAGCCGAGCGCCTCATGGGTGATGGCAGCTCAGCCAAGGGCAGGGATGGCCTTGCATGGGGTAGGGTGTCCCCTGGGGCTGACAGGATGGGGAAGGGGACCGAGAAGGTCACTTCAAGAGGGGGACCCCCCCCCAGTGCCACTGGCTTCTGCCCCTTGGCCATACTGCAGTGCCCCTCTGTGCCTCAGTTTCCCCAGCCAGATGCGGCACAGACCCCCAGTGCCCAGATTTCCAGTTTCATCGGAGAGGTTTGGCCGCGTGTGTGTACGTGCACGTGTGCGCAAACCCATTTGCATGCGAAGCCTTTTAACACCTCGTCCCCTCGCCCCCAATTTCCCTGCAACGAGGAGGTACGGTGCTGGCTTGGCACCCTTCAGCTTAAGGGCATACTTATAAACACTCTATTAATAATTAATAATAGATTAATAGCAGTGGCAGTTTGTTAACACATGCGCATTAATCATTCATTAATTATTAATAAGGACTTTAGTACCCTCTGAAAGTTCGTTTAGCATTGTTTATTAAGGGGTTTGCAGGGGTGACGGTGGTGATGACCAGGTTGCAAACCCCAAGCCCAGCTGGGCGCTGCGGTGACCCGCTGCTGCTGCCGCCGAGTTTCCAGCCATCACTGCCTTAAACCTGGCAGATTTGCTTCCAGTTCATTTGTCACATGTAGGCGAATCTCATTTCTAAACGAGGTTGGTCAAACGTCATTAAGCCACTGGCTGGACCCTGCACTTTGGCATCAAAAGGGTCCTTGCCTGCAGCGAGGGACGCCTAGGGGTGCTGCGCTTCCAGCTTCACCCGACCTCCAGCCCTCCCAGTTCTCCCAGTCTGGGTTTTCCTGCTGGTTTTCTGGGATGGACGATCATCCTAAACCGAGCTCTGGAGGTTTAACATCTGCCTGAACCCCGGGACACCCTTCGGGCTGGAGCAGGTCTGGGGAGCACGAAGGCACGAATCCTGCACATGGTGCAAGCGGCTCCGACAGTCCTTTCTGGGTCCTGCCCAGCTCCACGCTCACGCTCAACCCTGCTTGGACTTTCTCCGCCGACTTTGGCTTTTCTTATTTGAGCCACATGGCGAAGGAAAGGGGGAAAAACCAAACAAGCCACAAAAGTCCCTTTTTTTTTTTTTTCTTTGCCCCCCTGCAAATACATTTCACATGCTCGTTACATATAAAACTGCCAGGTCTGCACTGCCCAAACCTGCCTTTGTTCCCGGCTGCAAGGGTCCGTGCCTGACCCCCTCCCCACCCCCTGCCCCCCCGCGGTAAAAAAAAAAAACAAAACAAAAACCCAGACACTGAACAAGGGCGCGCGGGTGACGCCGGTAGGACCCCCGGTACGAGACGGCATGCACGGCTCGGGGAGCGAGGGGGCACCGGGCATGCGAAGGGGCTGCGGGCAACGGCCGGACCCACAGCAGGGGAGGGCTGGGGAGAGATGGGCAGCACCCCCCATCCCCAGGCCGGGGGCCAGATCCTGGCAGTGACCAGCTGCAGCCCAGCGAGCACCTTGGGGAGGAGGGCTGGGTGCCGAGCCCGCCGGCTCCTTCACCCCTCTGAGGCTCAGCTGGGGGCCAGGGGGCACCCAACAGCCATGGGAGGGGGGCAGTGGGATGGAGTGCAGGGCATTACCCGAGCAGCCGCTCTCACTTGTGCCCCACGCAGTGAAGCTCACGGGGGGCCCACAGCCCCGACCCCTCAGGAGCTCCTGCCTCCAGCACAGCTCCGAAGGCCAGGGGATGCCTGGCAGGAGCCAGGCAGCTGCCTTCTCCCGCTCCCGAAGCCAGCGTGGCCAGCCTGACTGCCGCCAGCTGGAGAAGGGACATCCAGCTGGGGGGACGTGCCTGCAGGAATGGGGACCTGCAGCAACCCCTGGGGATGCACAGGGTGGGAGGAGGAGGAGAAGGAGGAAGCGATGGGCTCCCCGGCCTGTCTAAGTCCCATCCAGGCTCCTCCCTTCCAGCTGTGCCAGCTCTGCTCCTTCTCCCACCCAAAAACCTACGTCCCGAGCCAAAGCCAGTGCTGCCCTGGGAAAGGGGTGGGAAGGGAAGCTGGGGACCACCCCTGTGGCAGCACGGAGTGGAGCCCGGGGACACCGACCCGCGGTCCCCAGCACCGGAGGGTGCAGGATCCAGGTGGACGCGATGGAGGTGCGAGCCAGGAGCTTCTCCTTGTATTTGCTTTGCCTTCGGTTTCCAAGCTGCTTGTTCCAAGCCTTTCTCTCCTCTTCGTTCCTGGGCTGTACGGCCTCCCTGTGCAGGACGAGCCAGCTCCTGTTCTCCTGTTAGACTTCGGCTTTGCAAACCAAAGAAAATGGACCCAAAAATGCCTTTTGCACCCATACGAATCCCGACCACCCACCCCTTCACCCCGGCCACTGCCGCAGCGGCTTGGGGGGATGCAAAGATGGGGCCTGTCATCACTCTGGGGCAGCTCCTCCTGATTTTAATGACCTTTCTCCCTTTTTTTCTGGCTGACACCTCCTCAGAGCCCAGCCTTGGGTGGGTTATTATTGCTTGTGCAGGAGCATCCCCGGGCACCCGTGTTTGCAGATGCCACGTCTTAAGAGCCGATGGGAAGCTCTCAAGGCACGGCTGTGCCAGCTTTGCCAAGGGGCTGGGGGAGACCCCCGGCTTGCCACAACCTCCCCCAGCACCCCAGCCCTGCATCGCCTCGGAAGACTTTTCTCTTGGAAATTCATTTAAAAAAAAATAATCATTGAACCAAAAAAAAAAACCAGCAACAAGAAAAGAGAAGAACCATAAACAACCACCAGGAAAGTTTTCCAGAGAGTCTCTTAAAAAAAAAGGGAAAGAAGGGAAAAAAAGGAAGCAGTTGTTTTCCCAGGCCCAAACGCTGCTGATCTCTTGGCTAGAGAAATGCATAGTTGGTAGCAAAAATGTCGGCTACATTGGGAGCCCCTGGAGCCGGGACGGCCCCTGAGCCATTGTGCCCCGAGGGCTCACCGCGGGGCTGGGACAGCCGGGGTCATCGCTCCCTGACTCCAAGGTCCATGCGGTTCCGACCCTGCTGGCCCACGGCATGTCTCCAGCCACGTCCCAGCACAGTGAGGTCTTGCCGCCAGCCCTGGGACATCACCAGTGCTCCCACACCCCCCATGGCCCCGTCCTGCCGTGGCCGTGCCTGGCAGCAGACAATGGTTCTCCTCTGGGAGAGGCTCAGATCATCTTCATGTTGAACTTCCTGGCTCCTCCTTGGCCGGTGGTGGTGGTGGGACCGTCCACCTTGCGGAAGGAGTACTCCACTGAGAAGTTGTTCTTGTGCTGCCCCCGACCCCGGCTCCAGACGAAGAGGAGGAGGAAGCAGAAGAGCACCACGCCCAGGAAGGTGATGCAGCCCATGGCCGTGGAGACCAGGATGGTCTTGAGGTCCAACGTAAACTTCAAGAAGACTTGTGTGTCGTTGTGGGAGGTGTCGTTGAACTCGCTGAGGTACAAAGTTCGGTTCGCATAGTGGGAACCGTCGGCTGGCCGCCCCTTGACTGTCAGGGTAGCGAAGTAGGTGTCGTTGCCTCCCGCGTTGCTGGCGATGCAGATGTAGGTGCCGCTGTCCTGCACCTGGGCAAAGCGGATCTCCAGCGTGCCCCCGGGCAGCACCGTCGCCCGCCCCGTGCTGCGGGTGGTGATCATGCGGTGCTGGGGGGACACCCAGGCGATGGAGGGGTCCGGCTCCCCATCCGCCCGGCAGAGGAAGGACACGGACTGCCCTTCCCGGGCTGTCACGTGCTGCAGCTTCCGATCCCTTATCTTGGGCTTCTGGCAGGTGAAGTACTCGAAGAGCACGGAGTCCGGGAAGTCGCGCAGGGCGTTGCCCTGGATTTCGGGCGGCGAGGAGCACATGGGCTGCTGCCCGTCGAAGTTGAGCGTCTTCCGTCGCTGCAGGATCCAGAGCAGGCGGCAGTCGCAGGCCAGGGGGTTCCTGTCCACCCGCAGCGTCTCCAGCGTGTTGACGGAATGGAAGGTGCTCTCCTCCAGCGTGGAGAGAAAGTTGCTGGAGAGGTTGAGCAGCCGGATTTGTCTCAGGCCAGAGAAAGCCTGCGGCTCTACGGACACCAACAGAGCACCCACGATGTGGAGCTCCTGGAGCCGGATGAGGTCTTTAAAGGAGCCCTTCAGCACAGTGCTAATGGGGTTGTAGGACAGGTTCAGGTACCGGAGGTACACCAGGTTCCTCAAGGCAGCGGCGGGCACGGCTGTGATGTTCGTGTAGGTGATGGAGAGTGAGGTGAGGTTCAGGCCCTGGAAGCTGGTGGGGGAGACGTCTTCCAGCAGTGGCCAGTTGTCGATCTCCAGCTGCAGGAGGTTGTAGAGCTTCTTGAAGTTTTGGTCCTCCAGTGCGGAGATGCTGAGGTGCCGGAGCCGCAGCACCTCCAGGTTCTGGAGGTAGGAGAGCGACTCGGCTGAGATGGAGGTCAGATTGCACTTCTCGATGGTCAGCTGCTCCAGGCCAAGCAGCCCTGAGAAGGCCCGTTGGGAGATGTACACCAAGTCATTATCACCCACCTCCAGGCTCTTCAAGTTTCGCAGGTCCTGGAACATGTAGTCCAGCAGGATGACGAGTTTGTTCTCGCTGATGTCCAGGAGGGTGAGGTTGGTCAGCTTGGTGAAGACCCCCGGGGGGATGAGCTTGAGCTGGTTCCCCCGCAGCCGCAAGGTCTGCAGGTTGAACAGGTTGCTGAAGGCGCCCGGCTCCACATTGGAGATGATGTTCTCGCTGAAATCCAGCTCCTCCAGCAGCGGGTACGGGGAAAGGTCCCCCGGATTCAGGCAGCGGATGCGGTTCTTGTTGAGCTCCAGGATCTTGGTCTCGGTGGGGATGCCCTCGGGGATGGAGGTGAGCCGCTTACGGTGACACACCACCGACTTGATCTGCGGGGCGCACTCACAGCGGGCAGGGCAGGCTGCTGCCCGCGGGGTGCTCAGGAGGACCAGGTGGAGGACCAGGACCAGGAGCCAACATGTCATTGTGTAGAGCATGGTCTTATGGGCTCACTACCATTTTCCCATGCGCCTGGAAGGGAGAGAGATGCGGTGTTAGCGGTGAGCCCGGGCGAGTCTTACAAAGTCCTACCCAGCCCCAGATCACCCATCTGTGGGTTAAGACTGGAAAACGCTCCCCAAACCAAGGCCCATGGCCCTGATAAGGTCCCAGCCCGCCAAGGAAACACTCCGGACCCCTTTCTCAGCACCTAACGTGTGACCCAGTGACTGTGCCCTATGCAAACCGGGGCTAAACAAGCCTCACCGCCTGCACACACTGTTAGGAGAGCAGGGAAACTGAGGCAGGGGGAGATATTTGCAAGAGGAGACACTTGCAGACCCACATCTCAGCCTCTCACACCTGCTCCGTGCTGCTGATGGTGCACACACAGGTGTAGGAGACTGGCCGGAGGCACAAATCCTTCCCAGGCCCTGGGCTCAGTGAGGTCCTGCAGGACGGGGGACGCTTGGCGCTGCATGTAGGGACCAGTTCTCCCGTCCCTGTCCCCAGCATCGCCCTCTCGGAGCAGAGATTAGGGCAGCCGCAGGCACGATCTTTGTCGATGAGGGATTACACTGACTTTGCGCAGCGCGGTGCCCAGGCTGCCCTCCTTTCCAGGGATTAGCACTTCGCTGCCGCTTTCCCTTTTCCCTGCTTCCCCTTCCCCGCTCCCTGTCCCCTTCTGTGCCCCAAATCTGCCGGGCTGCCACCACACCTGGAAACACACCTCCCAGCGCCGGTGCAAACTCGTCAGCCGCCTTTGTGTAATGAAGCACTGTCATTAACCTAATTAAATGGCAGAGCAGCTCGGTTGAGGCGCTGCGGGGTGTTTCTGGGCCCAGTGAGGGAACACGGGCAATTTGGGGGGTACCGAGAGGAGAGCCAGCCCCTCCAGCCACCCCTGCGGAGGTGGAGCGAGCAGGGCAGGTCTCAGCCCTGCGCTGGGGGCGAAAGGCCCGTAGAGAAAATATCCCAAATGAGCCGACTGATGTGACCCGAAGCAGTTCAACATCTCCTGGGGCTGGGTCCTCACCCCTCGTCCCCAAAGCAGCGCGGGGGCGAGAGCCTGGGCAGAGCATCACCACCAGTGCCGCAGCAGCGTGCCCACCAAAGGAACGCGGGGGCACCGAGCTGGCATGCCTGCCTCCGCAGGGAGATGCTCACCATGTCCCAGCAGCCCCCTCCTCCTCCACCTCCTTGCCGCTGGGATTTATTTGCTTTGTGCCTTCCCCGGTGTCTCCTGGCTGCTGCACCTCATGGGCAGGAGGCAAGAGCATCCCTTTCCCCATCTGCTCTCCATCGACAGCATTTATCCACACTCCGGCTGCTCTCGCCGCGCCAGCCCTGCTTCTCACAGCGAAACCCGCCTGTCCATGGGACATCTCCGTTCGCACAGACTCGGACCCCTGCCTTTGCTGTTTTCCAAATTTTCAACGGCCCAGCACAGACCGATGGCTTGAAGGGGCAGAGAGGCACCAACCCCTCCAGCATGGGGGGCCACGTCCCATCACCCCCACAGCACTGGGGCAAACTGGCGTGCGGTACCTGAGGGGCAGCCAGGCTGGCTCCAGCCCTTCTGCCTTCGGGGAAGCCCAAGGCTCTGGGGAGCGCTGGACCTCACTTCAGGGGTCCCCCCCTGAAGCCCCCCGTGCATGCTCCCTTCTGTCCCTCTGGGCCTATTGGGGACCCCAAAAGCGGCCGTCGGAGCCTGGCAGGGTGCGGGGAGAAGGGACGGGAGGACGTGATGTCTGTGGCTGCTCAAGCCCATCGCAGCGTTGCCCATCTCAGTGCCACCACCTGTCCCCATTGCCCAAAAGCTTCTGAAAAGGCCGGACTTAAGGTGGCTGGTGATGGAGGTCATGGGGGTGATGGAGGGCGAAAGGAGGAGCTGCTGCTTGTCACCAGGAGAGATGGTGGGAGCTGCCGGGGCAAGCTTGCAGCGGGGAGAGGAGGAGCCATCACGTGCCTTCGCATCCCCCTTTGCTAAGGGGCACTGCGGAGGAGAGAGCACCCAGGGCCAGGAGGACGGTGGGGCAGGACATGTGGGTCCCTATCCCGGGGTGCTGAGCCATCCTCTGCATCCTGCCAAGCTGCCGCCCTTCGCCCAAACCTGCCGGCCCCTCTCCTCCCCAACGCCCCTCTCCTGCAGCATCCAGCCCTGGCTGCGCCCCATTGCTCCGTCCCGGCTGGCTCCGTCCCTCGCGTAGCATTCCCACCCCAGCCCCAGGGAGGCTCCACGGGACCGACCAGAAGGAACCTGAAGGTTTTGCCGTGCTCCCATTCCCCATCATCCCCTTCCCCGTCCTTCTTCATGCTCCCAGAGCGCGTGGCTCAGAGCAGCCCTGCCCCAGGGTCGGCACCGCCAGGACGCGCGATGGGGACCCCGGATCCCCCCCGGAGAGGTGACACTGATGGAGTGGGGACAGCAGGAGCTGGCCCATCCCAGCGCCTCTGTCCAGTGTCTCCTGCACCATCGTGGTTACAAAGGACACCAGAGGCCGGTGTCACCCTCCCTCCCGTCCCCGAGGGGCTGGCAGCACGTGGGAATGGCCTCAGGGGGCCAGCGGGGCTCCCGACCCTCTCTGTGCCCACATCATGGGGAATGATGCGATCTCCACGGATAATTTCCCGCCCTGATCCTATTATACAAGCTGAGCAATTCTCTGGCAATAAACAAATTGCTCGGTGCAATTTAAGAGCCGCAGGAGATTATCTTTTACAGACCTTTTTTTTTTTTGGTGTGTGTCTTAATTTTGCCACATTTCCCTTTTTCTTCCAACAAATCAAACCGAGAGGGAAGCATTATCATTTTTCACACAGCCGCAGGGAGGGGATTAGCCGCTGGGCGCAATGCAGCATCTTTGCCGGGGTCAGCAGACTGGGACCAGAGACCCCACTGCTGCCCCCACCAAGCGTCCCAGCCCCTTCCTCCCCCCTCACCAGCCATGCAGCCCCTCTCTCCACCCGTTGCACCCGACCCCCCCATGTCCAGTGACCGGGGGTCCCCAAATGCCACCCGGGCACCGTAGCGGGGACGCAGCTTGGCAGCCTCTGCCTTCAAGGAGGCTGCTCACAGCCCTACCAAGAGCCATTTTGCAATCGGCTCTGCCTGGCTGGCGGCCTCGGGAACCAGAGCTGGCTCTAGGTTGAGGGGGAGGGATGGCTTCGCGTGGTCCCTCCCGGTTCGCAAGGCTCCGCTCCTGCTCTGCCACGGGGCTGGATGGGAAGGATGCACCCAGGCACGACCTGCAAACCCACAGGAAAAAAACCCTCCCAATTTATTGTGACACTTATTTAGTGTCTCTACGCTAAATAAATATGCCCAGGCACCGCTGCCAGGCTAATGGTCTCCCATGCTTGGCTGTATCCTGTGCCCACCGTCACCTCCCCCACGGGGCAGGGGGGTATCCGGCCCCTCTCCCTCCCCAGCCCACGGCCGCTGTGCCGAGGCAGCCCGCGGGTGCGCCAGCTCTCCGCCGTGTTCATTATGAATGAGCCCAGCGTAACCGTACTCCGCTTTTGGTTACTACTTCGGCCACCTGCTCCTCTAAGTACGAACCCACCAGCGTTGTTTTACCCGGCAGCCGGGGAGCGGGAGCCGCAGCCCCAGGCTCTCCTCCCTGCTCCACAGCCGGAGCAGAGCATCGGCTGCCCCCGCTGCCCCACAGCCCCCACCCATGGGTGCCCCGGTGGAGCCGGGCACAGCCCCGACACCCTCAGCAAACCCCATGGTAGTGGGGGGGATTAATCGGTGCTGGAGGAACCCCCTCCCAGCAAACCCAGGCGGATAAGAGCTCTGGAGCAAGGAGCCGAGGTGGCCGAGGCCAGCTCTGCCCCTGTGGGTCCCTGCCGGCCCCAGGACACCCCACAGAAGCCGTCCCAGCTGCAGAGACCCCGTGTCCCCTGCAGTGACAACCGGGGCCCTGTGGTTCCCATCCAGCCCGGGCAGAGCCAAGCCGCCCCATTTATTAATAGCTCATTACTCCGATAGTGTGGCGTTCTCCAGGGCTCACCTGGTCCCGGGGGAGCGAGGCCAATTAAGACTCTAGCCGAAGGCCTAGATAAAGGCTCTTCTTTGCATTTAATTTCTTTTTAAAAATAACACGCCTGCTGCATGCAGGGCTGGGGAACGGAGCCAGGAAAGCCCGAGGCTGAGGGGCTGTGGCACGGCAGGGGGGAAGCCGAGCAGACCACCTTTGGTCACTTCTAGGGAGCAGCCTCCTCCTTCCCTCCCTCCCCCCCAGGACGTGTGGCCACCGAGCCCGTTCTGTCCCAGCCGCCGGCAGCATGGTGCTTCCCGGGAGGCAGAGGTCACAGCGTGCAGGAACCAGCTCTCGGATGCTCAGCTGCCGGCCGACCCTGCTTGCAGGTGGGTTTTCGCTCCCTCGCACCACCACTTCTTAGAGAAAAGGAGGTGGCAAGGTCTCTTCCACCCCCTTCGAACAGCTCCGGCTTCGGTGGCACATGCTCGGCACAGTCAGCTCCTTCAAGAGCAATTGCTCCTCAGCTGCCATTTCTCCCTTTTTCTGAATAAAGACCAGAAAATCAGCCCAGGTTGACGTTTCTAGGTTCCCCTGTTTTGACATCGCGCAAGTACAAATACTTCAGTCAAAGCGACGTCTTGTTTCATTCTTCCGCTGACTTGCAGGATGCAAAATGGTCCTGCTGAGACCTTCTCCTTCAAGGACCCCCCGCTGCCGCTCGAGGCCAAGCCCATGTTACCCCTCATTCACGGGGAGGCCCGGAGCACCCAGAGGAGGTGACGTGCTGGGGATACAGGATGCCGCTCCACCTTTCCAGGGGACCCCAGGGGAGGGTGAAGACCGCCAGGCAGAGAGGGAGCAAACGGGGCAGAAAGCGATGCTGGGACCCCCCATGCATTTCGGAAAGGCTCATCCTTAAAACACCGACGGGGGGATAATATCAGCACAGGTGACAGGGAGGTGGCAGTGTCAATGCGTCCCAAACTTGGCACGAGACAGGAGAGGGCTCCTACAAACACCAACGGCAGCCAAACACTGCTGGAAACACCCTGAGTGATGCCTGTTCACCTGAGAGCCGGCAGCCAGCCCTGTCCTGGCAGCGAGACGTCCCAGCTGCCTGCCCACGGCCGCCCTCGCTGCCTGGCTGCTCTCCCCAGCCTGCACCCAGCTCCGTGCCAGCAGCTCTGCAGAGAAGGCAGCGCCAACCACGGCTCTGCCGCACAGACGACGGCACCTCCGCGCTCACCGGGGGCCGTGCCAGCATCCCCGCAGACACCATCGCCTCGCACAGCCCCCATGCTGGGGCTCAGGCTGGATTTGGGAGGCGGACGGAGGGGCTGAGCATCCCCTGCCGAAGTGGAGGGATAATTTCCCTGGCGTTTACAGTTCGCCAGGATTGCTCAGGGGAGAGTGCCGGACTCTCCGTCAGCACGAGCTCCGTGCGCTCCCCGGTCCCAGGGTATCAACGAGACGCGATCTCAATTACCAGGAATGGGAATACGGCTGGATCAAGCAGGATCGATGGCTCGTCTGGGACTCAAACCACCTGGAGCTGCTGGCACGGGCTTGGAGCAGAGGATGGGCGCCCTGAACGCAGACGCCAATGACTCCCACAGGTGGGTGCCAGGCTGAGCCCTGGCCCCAGGCTCTACCCCCAGGCTGGGAGCCTTGGCCCAGGTCTCTGGGGAAGCCCAGAGCCAGAGCTGCCACAGGACAGAGCTCTTCAAGACCAGAAAACGAGCCCAGCTCCCCAGCCCCGTGCCAAAGCCCATCCAGACGTCGGCTCCTTCCTTCCTGCCAGAAAACCCCAATCACTCAATTATGCTGTGCAACAGCTAGCAAAAACAAAGATTCCTTTCATGCGGTTTTTGGTCTGTAAAGGGAGAAAAACAGGGTCCCTGGGAAGTCTGCTTTGTGCTCAGCTCTTGCTGGTGATGCTGCTGGCATCGACCTGCGGCACCCACGGGCTGATGTGGGTCCCTGGGGGACTTTTAGGCATTTTTCAGAGCTGACAGAGCAAACTTCCACGCCCCAACGTGAAGTCAGGGATTTGAACCGTGTTTTTCCAGCTGCCGCTGCGGGTGGTTTTGCTCACAGCAGCACATAGGGACATTTTCTGGGGGCACTGGAGTGAGGACCGAAGGTGACCTGTGCCGCTCGGCGTCTCCAGGGTTTCTCGTACCATCACCGTGACTCCTGCAGCTTTATTTTATCCATTTCCTCAAGTCTGCAAAACCAGTGGGTTTGTGGCCACATTGAGCTTCAAAAAGCCCCAGAAAAGACCAGGGGGCATGGGGAGGATGGAGGTGATGGGGGCATCCCCAGGACCTTCCAGGGGTGACACCAGCAGGTTTTTCCCTCTGATTAGGGCAGCAGAAACAACCCAGCTTATGCTGGCGAATGGAGGAGATTAAATCAGAGCTGAGGCATTAACAAAGAGGCAGAAAACTCAGAGAGTCAGAGGAGGCCAGTGATGTCCCCACGCCTCACTGTGACCAGGCTCTAGTGATCAGGCAATTAGCAAACCAAGCATGAGAATAATCCAGCTAAAACAGGGAAAGGAGGAGAGAGCTGGGGGTAGGAAGGAAGAAAATCAATCACCAGACCTAATGGAGAATTATCTAGCAGAGAGTTATTCCTAATCCCATCAGAGTCTGGCTGGGAAACAAATTCTCCCGGCTCTGCCACTCTCGGCACACTCCGGGCACATTTTTCTGGGTCAGTTCGTTTCCCAGCAAAGCCAAGCCAGGGCAGGCAGGAGGGCAGAGCTGGAGGAGCGGAGGGGGAACCGAGCGGCTAGGTGGGCAGCAGGGCAGCCCCGGCAGCAGGGGGGCACCCGGCAGGCTCTGTATGGTGGGTCCCCCCACACCGTGGTGGCTCATGCCTGCAGGACCTGGTGGCCAGGAGTCCCCGGGGCACCGGGCGGCTGCACCCAACAGCCATGGCAGTGCCCAGCAGCAGGGCTGGGACCCGTGGCCGCCGTGCTCCCGATAGTCACCCTTGTGTCCCTCTCGAGGCTGCTCAAACAGAAGCAGATTTTCCTGACGACTC